>NC_058418.1:3640643-3646282 GCF_002201575.2 Neomonachus schauinslandi
GAGATCCAACCTCCCAGCATGCAACAGCGCCTGGAGACCCAACCTCCCAGCATGCAATTCCCTCAGTCTCCAGACTCCCAACCCTCACCTGAGAGGCCAAAGCAGACGGCTCCAACTCGGAGTAGGAAGTCTGCACCTTTGCTGAGCACCATGATGATACAGAGGCACCCCAAGGCCATGACTGCCAGGCCTAGCACTGCTATCACTGCAGCTGCCAGATTTACTTCTGCAAGGAGAGGAAAAGGAAGAAGCAGAGGACGTGGGAAGTAGGAAGAACTCCCCTGTAGGGACCCAGAACCAGGAAGATGGAAGATGCAGAACTAGACAAGAATTTTCAGGTAGATCATTCAGTCCAATATTTTGCTTACACTGTTAAAGGAACTAAGACTCACAGAGGGTCAGTGATTTGCCTGAGGCCACAGAGCAAAGAGGAGACACTGCCAGGATTAGAAGGGAATGGGAACTGCCCATCGTTACTTAGGATCCGGTCCCTGTTTGCTTACAGGTGAAGCAGCTGAGGCAGTGGGCGTGTGGGTGACAACAGAGAAGGCGGTATGTTACAGTGGAACGGCCCAAGCCTGAATTCTCCCCAGCCACTTCCCCCCTGGAGGATTTTGGTGAAGTCACCAAACCTCTCTGAGCCTCGGTTTCCTTCTCTAGAAAATCAGGATTGAAATCCCTATTCGATTGGGCTGCAGTGAGGATTAGAAATTGTTTATGTAAAGTGCGCAGTGCAGCGCCTGAGCACACAGCAGGTGTGCCGAACATGCGCACTGTGATTATTTACTCTCCCGGACCGGGCTCACTGAGCACAAAGACAAGAGAGAAAAGAGGGAGACCAGTTTACTATGTACCGGGCACCACATTGTCTGTTTTAGCGGCATCGTCTCATTAAATCCTTGCAAAGACCAGATAAGAGTCATGACATGATCACAATCCCTTTACTGGTGGGGAGGGATACTGAGATACAGGGGTGATGGAGAGGCTGTGGTTATAGCGGAAAGGGGAAAGTCCTAAGAGTCCCATTGTTCAGTATGGTTGCCACGAGCTACGTGTGGTCTTTTAATTTTAAATGGATTTAACTTAAAACAAAATTTAGGAGTGCCTGGGTGGCTCAGTCAGTTAAGCATCTGCCTTCTGCTCAGGTCATGATCCCGGGGTCCCAAAATCGAGTTCCGCATCGGGCTCCCTGCTCAGTGGGGAACCTGCTTCTCCCCCTCCCCTTGCTCCTCCGCCTTACTCATGCTCTCTCTCTGTGTCAAATAAATAAATTAAATTAAAAAAAAAAACACTAGCCACATTCCAAGTGCTCAGCAGCCACATGGGGCCAGTGGCTACCATATTGGTCAGCAGAGATAGACAGCATTTCCACTTCACAGAAGGTTCTATAGGAGAGCATCGCTTTAGAGTCAGGATTATTTGGGTTTGAACTCTGCCTCTGCCACTTCCCAGGAAAAGTAAATGTAACCATTTCTGGGCTTCCATTTTTTCAACTGGAAGATGAAGATAAAGCCATGACCCATGACCACAGGGTCATGCAAGGGACCGAAAGAAATACATCCAAATGTGGGGCACCTGGGTGGCTCAGTCGTTAAGCGTCTGCCTTCGGCTCAGGTCATGATCCCAGGGTCCTGGGATGGAGCCCCGCATTGGGCTCCCTGCTCAGCGGGAAGCCTGCTTCTCCCTCTCCCACTCCCCCTGCTTGTGTTCCCTCTCTCACTGTGTCTCTCTGTCAAATAAATAAATAAAATCTTTAAAAAAAAAAAAAAAAAGAAATACATCCAAATGAAATACTCGGCGCTGTGCTTAGCACATGGCAGATGCGCATCTTTAAGATGTTAAAGTACTGTTCTCGGAAAGGGGCTGTGACTTGCCCAAAGCCACACAGCACGTGGCAAAGGCAGAGCTGGGGCAGAAGCATCAGGCACGAGGCTCGGGAGAACCGCCTGTCCCCAAAGATGGGACCTCCCCAGGGCAAAGCAGAGAAGAAGACAATGCTATCAAGAACTCCTCTGGCATGGTCAGCATAACCTCCCCCCCACCCCCGCCGTCCCCACCACCACACCGCGGGGTACAGTTCTCACCTTTCTTTGTAGTTCTCTGGAAGATGCGCGCATTCTCCCCCGTAGTAAAGAATTTAAAATAGGTACAGTTTGCTTCTGTGGGAGCAGGAGAGAGAAAGAGGTGATGACATGGAAGTTGCCAGGGTAAGCTCAGGACTGGACATTTAACATCGCTCACAGCTGCCTAAAAACAGGACATCCACATCCCTGACATACTCAGGAGACAAATGATGTTCAGAGTAGCAAAAACCACCTGCTGTCACCCAGCTATACAGGAGCTGGAATTCCATTCTGGAGCTCTGAGATCCAAATCTGTGGCCTTGTAAGGGTTATTGACCTCTCTGGGGCCTCTGAATCTTTCTCTATAAAATGAGATAATAGTCTTGTTCCTGGCTCCATCATATGGGTTTGCTGAGGGTCAAGTGGGATTAGAAACAATGATCGCTTTATTCAACCAAGATACAGGGAACAGAAGGCTAACAGACTCGGAAAAGATTCTCATCTCAGAGAGAATTCCTAGCTAGAACACACAAAGAACTCCTGCAGGCCAGCAAGAAAAGAGAGGGAAAGCAATTGAAAAATGGGCAAAGGACAGGAATAGTCAATTCACAGAAGAAGTCTGAATGACTCACAAGTATATGAAAAGATGCTCCACCTCACCAGGGATCACAGAAATGCAACTTAAATCAGCAGGGGAATGCCACTTTAGATCAATTAGATTGACAAATATTAAAAGGATAATATCAAACACTGGAAAGATAAGAGGAAACAGCTGGGAGTATAAACTAGTCTTTTTTGGAAAGCACTCTGACATACTTTATGAAGTGAAGTACGTTTATACCCTATAACCCAACAATTTCATCTCTGGGTATGTATCCAGACAAAAACTACAAGCAGGAACATATATGTGGATGTTCTCTGCAACAATGTTTGTAACAACAGGGAGTCAGAATCAACCCAAGTATCCATCTCTAGGGGATCAAGTAAATGTGAGGGATGCCCTCTTGTGCAAATCTCCACAGCACATAGTAGCCGTGAACTAGAATAACAAAGCAATATGGGGAAATCTGAGCAAGTGTTAAGAAAAAAAAAATCATAAACAGGAAAAAATCCACAGCATGATATCATTTATGTAAATTAAAACACAGACAGGTGTAAAAGAACGCTACATATTTCCAAGTTAATATATACATTCGTGGATGCATATCAAACACATTAAAGAGCTGAGTTAGAAAGGAACCGGGAGAATATCATGTAAAATAAAGCACGAGAAGGATCTTGGGAAGGCCAGTGACAATTGTGATATAAGCCAAAGAAGAGTCAGATTCATCCAACTTTGTGTACTTGAGGTCCAAGGAAACCTAAACTTTAAAAAGGCAGGGGGGTGGGGGAGGGCGCTTTCCGAACTGCATTTCAAAGCCAGCACTTCCCACAGAATTCACCTGGCCCCATGATCTCATTCTACAGATGGGGAAACTGAGGCATGGGAAGGGGGAAGAGAGGTAGACAGCAAGAGGGGTACAAGAAGTGGGAGAGGGGCCGGCTGGTATGGAGAAGGAGAAAGGAACTTTCCAAATTGAAGGAGGATGTGCAGAGACAAGAACTAAACTGCTGAGTCAGCTGAGGGTGGGGGAAGGAGAGGGGCAGGAGGGGTCCCATCAGAAGCAGTGGGAGGGGAGTCCTTACCCCACAGCAACAGCAATCCTGCAGCAGCAAGAAGTAAAGGATGCTTCATGCAGCAGAGCAAAGGGTGAGGATGCTATTTGTAGCAGTCAGTGGGGGACACATGGTCTTCATCATGAGGGAAATGTGAAGTCCCATCTAGAGAGTAAGAAGGTGTGGTACATCTTTCTGAGAGAGTATGGGGTGTCTGGCCTCCTGTTTGGGCTACTAATGTTTGAGGACATCTCGTCTCTGACTCCAGATGGCATATCCCATTTGGAAAAGAGTAGGATGGGTCACACACACCCTCTCCCTGTGCAGCCCAGGGAAATATGGGATATCCTTTGATGGGTAGGGCAATGTGTGGGATGTTTCGGAGATAATGGAAGTTGTGAGCTTCTGGAGGGTCAGGACTGGGGGATGATGGAGACGGTCCTGTGAGGAGGTTGAAGTCCTTTCTGACCAATAGTGGGGGAATCCTGCCTTATGCAGTGAGGTTGGGGCAGGGGACATTCCCTCCAGGACAACGAGGACCTTTGGGACATCTTTGTGGGCTAGTGAGATGCCATATAGTGTAGTTGTTAAGAACAGAGACAACCAGCATTCAAATCCCATATGACTAGCCTGGGTGCATAGATTAAGCCACTTAACCTTCCTCACTCCTCATTTCTAACTTCTGTAAAATGGGGATGATAATAACTATTTGGAAGGTTGCTATGAGGATACGAGGATTAATGAGTTCATGCATGTGAAGTACTTCGAACAGAGCGTGGGTACCACATAAGCATCTAAGCATATTACACAAGCATATGATTACCAGGGCACCCCATTCTGCAGAAGTTTGGGAACTTCCTGCTTGAGACCCTAAGGGGCAAAAAAAACCTAGCCCATCTGCAGAAGTGAAGTGTTTAATCCAGACTCTGAGTGGGTGGGAAACTCACACACCAAGGAGTGCTGGGCATCCCACTTTGCTATCAAGGATTTGGGACATCCTATTTGGGATCCTATGGATGTAAGATACCATATCTAGGTAAGTGAGGAGGGAAATCCCATCTGGAGCCCAGAGGCGTAAATGATCTTCTTTGAGGGGCACTGAGGTTATGGGACATCGGTTATGGGAGAGTAGAGTGTTGCAGATCTCATGTGGATGATCAAGCCTGTGACATCCCAGATGGACTGTGAGGGTTGTCAGATATGGAGCCAGAGCCCGTTCCTGCTCCCAAGGGGTATAGGATGTCCCACTGCTATACGTGAAGGGCATGGCATGTCCTGTCAGGGAGAGTGCGAGCTATGGGATAGCTCTCTGGCGTCGCCAGGGGTGAAAGGCCATTCTGTGGAACAGTGAGGGCTGTGGGGCACAGGAAATGAACAAGCACGTTTCCCGGAGGCACAAGGTCTCCGCTGGGACGTTGGGGGGTGTTTGGCGAGAGCTCTGCTTGGTGGAATCAGTGGGGAACGGGCACAAATTCCATTTTGGGGCTGGCATCAAAATGGTCTGTCTCCCAGGGCCTGCAGGATGGGAGCGTGGCCTGTCTCCAGCGTGGGGAAAGCAAGCCGACCCCAGGCACTCAAACTCTCTCTCCAGGGGCACAGGTTGTCTCAGTAAGTGCGGGTGCTTCTGGGGAATGCAGGCTGTTTGAGGTTACCAGCTGTGTGTGGAGAACAGGCTAGGTCTCAGGACACAGGTGCAGGCAGAGGTACAAGATCCCTCTAGGGAACACGGGCTCTGTCTGGGGTACAGGCTGCTCTGGAGACACAGATATGTCTGTGATCACATGCTGCGGTCTGGGGGGTCCAGGCTGGTCTGGGGGTCCAGGCTGGTCTGAGACTACAGGCTGGTCTGGGGGTACAGATTGGTCTGGGGGTCCAGGCTGGTCTGGGGGCTACAGCCTGGTCTGGGGGTACAGGCTGGTT
>NC_058418.1:3666282-3683745 GCF_002201575.2 Neomonachus schauinslandi
GTCCGGAGTTCCTCAGCTGGCTTACACTGCGGACCAGGGCAGGAGCTCTGCACGGGGAAGGCAAGTCACCTTCCAGCACCCAGAACGTGTGAAATCGGGGCCTGTTCTCTCTTGGATTGCATCTCCCACCACGTCCCCTCACTCACTCTGCCGGGGGCCAGACACACAGGCTCCCACCTCAGGGCCTTCGCTGTGGCTCTTTCCTCCAGAGAGCCGTGTGGCTCCATCTCTCACTTCCTTCAGACCTCCACCCCGAGGTCACCTGCTCAGCGAAGCCCATCCTCGTCTCCTCACCTGCAACTGCACACGTGTGTGTCCTAACACATTGCATCCTCTCCCCCGTCCTCCTTAGCACCTAGCGCCAGCGAACACGGTAAAGGTTTTGTTTACTTAAATTTCTTATTATTTGTCTCTCCCTCTTGAATAGAACACATATAAAAACAGGGATCTTTTGTTTTTTGCTGCCATAGAGCTGCAATTAAGAACAGTGCCTGGCGCATAGTATAAACCCAATAAATATTGGTCGGGTGGATGGATGGATGGATGGATGGATGGATGGATGGATGGATGGCATTCTTATTATACGCTGTACCCTGTCCTAGGGGTTTCAGGATGCAAGCCCCCACACGCAGCCGGTACCTGGTGCTTGGTCAGGCCAGCGAATGGACATGGATTCGAATGTCCACAGGAGAAAGGAAGTACCATAATGAGAGAGTGGACGGGTGTGAGGCGATAGGGAGCAGAGGCGAATGTGGGGACCCACAGACCGCATGCCTGATCTGAAGGAGCAGCTGCTGCTTGGATGGGCCAATCGTGGCCACTGCAGAATGAGGCCCTGCGTTGTCAAATCTTCCACTAGTTCAAAAGAAGCCGGAAATCAGATTTTCAATGTGAAGTCTCCCTATTTTTAAATGTTGGCAACTGATTCGGATTTTGGTTTCAGTTTTAAACACTTGGCACACCAGACAAAGCATATCTGCACATCCCATCCTTCAGACCTGAGTTCTCTTGGCTCTGCCCCAATCACAGCTGGGCGACCTTGGGCAAGTGGCTTAACCTCTCTGAGCCCCCACAGGAGGGTGCACCTGCCTCACAGGATTAAATGAGACAGTTGCACTCCTTGCTCACCATGAGTGCTCAGCAAAAGAGAGGAGGAAAGCATGGGGAAAGAGAGCGATGAGGAAGTGGAGGGATCTTGGTCTTTTTGATGCTGGAGGCGAGGTTTAGGATTGTGTAGTTGCAGGTGAGAGCTGTGAGGCTCAGGGAGGTGAAAAGAGAGCATTCACACAGGGGACAGACGCATGGTGGGCCTGGGACCCAGACGTCCTTCCTCTTGCCCAGCGGCCCAGGGCTGTGCAAAGACACAGCAAAGCTGAGTGGGAGGGAGGAAGAGCTGGGGAGGGAGAGAGCGGCAGTGGGCTGGTGAGTGGAGGTTGAGGCAGAGGGCGCCAGCTAGGAGAAGGGCTACAAGAGGGAGAGCAAGACCCAAGGACAGAGCAGAGACAGAGACTGGAAGAGGCGGTGGTCTTAGAGTCCAGAAGTGGGGTATTCAAGGAGGAGGAAGAGGTGAAGGAGGTGTGAGTGGAGGGAAGATGAAGCAGAGGAGGCCTAGGGCCAGGATGGGAGGCTGGAGGCAATCCTAACGGGTAGAGCCAAGCATGACTGGAGTCTACAGGAGGGAAGAGAGGAGAGGGTCATGAGCTGTGCCCAGAGAGGGCATGACCATGACGTCTGCGGGAGAAACAGCCCAAGAGGAGGAAGAAGGGGCAGGGGGAACGGTGGGGACTGGGGTAGGGTGGTGTCCCTGGAGAGAAGCTGAGAGGGGGCCTAGAGGAGGCGAGACTGCCCCGGAGAGGAAGGGAGGGTCCAGGGGCAAAAGTGAGAGGGAAGAAGACTGAATGCTGAGGGCGCCGTGGAGGGAGGAGGCAGAGGGACCGATGGGAGCGGGCAGGAGGCGCCCAGGAGGCAGGACCAGGCGCCAGGGCCAGAGGGGAGGGGAGAGTGTGCGGGGCGGGGGATGCGGGAGGGGGCCGGGGTCCCAGGAGAGGTGACAGGTCGGGGGAGGGCGGGCAGCAGCCGGCGGAGAGGGGCCTGGAGTCCGGAGGGGAGGAGGGGCGCGAGGCAGGGGCCCCCCGCACCCTACCTTCCAGGCAGCAGATCCTCCAGAGCCCCGAGTGGGTGAGGCCGCCGGGGTCCTTCTTCTCCGAGGAGCCGCCGCCCCCGCGGTGGGCCGGCGCCTCGTCGCCGGCCGTGAGGTTGGTGGTGTTGCAGATGAAGGCGCGCGTGTACAACCAGTAATCGGTGCTGATGGCGATGGTCATGAGGCCGAAGGCGGCGAAGGCGCCCACCGTGGTCAGCAGCACCTGCACCCCCTTCTCGCACCAAAGGCCCCTCTCTTCGTTCCAGCGCTTCAGCGACTCCAGTTTGACCACGGGCAGCCGGGGGGCCGTGGGCCACCACCGGGGCAGCGGGGGCGGGGCCGTGCCGGCGGCTGGGGGGGACACAGCGCAGGCAGAAGTGGGGGCCCGGGGCCGGCCGGGCTGGGCGGGGGCGGCGAGGAGGAGGCGCGGCCCCGGAGGGGGTCAGAGGGCGGCCATGGTCGCCGGCTGGTGGGGGCGGGGAGCAGAAAACGGATTAGTCCAGAAGGACCGAGCCGCCCCCACCCCACAAAGAACCCCCACTACTTCCTAGGTTGAAGAAACTCCTCCCACTCGGGTTCTCCCTGCCTCCCTTTCTCTGAAAAAGTCTCCCTCGGCCCAGGGCGGTCTTCCCACTAAATCCCACTGGGAAAAATTCCCCCCACGGGGCCTGACACAGCAGACACTCCTCCTGCGCCTTCCCGCTCCTCCCCCTGGTCCTTCAGTCTTCCCCACCGCGAAAGCCACCCCACCCCCACTCTGGCCCCAGGGCTTCCTCCTCCCAAGGAACCTACAAGATCCCCATCACCATTCTGATCTCTCACAGTTCTGTCCGCCCCCCACGTCCCCTGCAAGTTTCACCTCCTCACCTACTATGTCCTGTACTCAAGAAACATAAATTTCTCAATCCCTCCTCAGCTAACAAAAATCTTCCCAAGGAATCCTGACTGTTTGCACAACTAAGAAGAACCACATGGTCACCACACTACCACCCCCATCCCCCTACAGTCCCTTCTGGGTAGGAACCCCCTTCCCCACTCAGACCTCTATGTCTCTGGACCAAGGTTCTGAACCTCAAACGCACTGTGAAATCACCAAAGGACCTTAGAGATCAGGATACCTGATCTTTAGGATACCCACCTGAGCCCCACCTGAGCTCCACCTCAGCCCCATCAGAGAAATTCCAATTTCATTGCTCTGGTGGCCCCAGAGCATCTAGGTTTTTGAAAAGTTCCCTGGGGGATTCTAATGGGCAACCAAAACGTTGGACCCTCTGGTTTAGAAGAATGCCCCCATCTCCCTCATACTTACTCTACAGCACCCACCGTCTCCCTTGGACCAACCCCAATCCCCTACTACATCTTGGACTCAAGCAAAATCCCCCACCCTCTGCTTTGCTTAAAAAAGTCTTCCGAATCTGGCCCCCACTGTCTCTACAACTTAGGCAAACTCATCATAGCCATCACTTTCTCCTCCTCCATTAAGAAAAATTTCCTCCATGAGCTCCACAGAGGAGCTACTCACAGGCATCCCTTCCCCCAGACCCACATTTCCTCTCCATTCAGAAATCTCCCGAGGTTTGATCCAAACTCCCACTGCTGTCCAGGGAGAGCCCCCCTCTCTGCCCAGCATCTCTCCCACCCCATTCCTCTGTCCTTCCATCATCTCCCACTGCCTCCAAATCCCCTGACTGGAGCCCTGGTTCCCTGTTATCTTCATCACACCGATGAACCCCCCAACTCCAGATCTCCCCAACTCACTTGGACCTCCCACTCTCTTCAATTTACAAGAACCTCCCCCCTAACCTGACTTCTCTTACACTACCAAGAATCCCCTTCCTCCACCAACATCTCCTCTACTCGGGAAAATTCCCTTCAGGAGCCCCCACCAACTTCCTTTCTTGGGAACCCCCCAACTCCCCTTACTCTTCCATCTGTGCAGGAACATGCTCTGCAGCCCTACTTACTTCTAAATGTAAATGGAGCCCCCCCCCCCCATAGACAGTGGCCCTCAGAAAAATTTCATCCACGAGGCTACAAACTCTCTTTTAGTTGGGAATAATTTCCCACCCAGCAACCCCCACCCCCCGCCGGGTTTCCTCATTTCCCTCTTCCCCAGCATGCCCACCACCACACCCCCAGCCCTGCCTTCTCCACCCCAACCCTCCTTCCAGGCACAGGACCCTTACCTGCTTCCACCACTCACTGTTTCCTAGACTTCTTTCCCAAACCCCCTGTTAAGGTTCAGAGCCTGGAAGCCAACAGGATACCCCCCCCCCCCCCCCCCCCCCCCCCCCCCCCCTACCAGGGTGACCTTGGCCTTTTCCACCCCCATCAGCTGGCCCTGCCTGGGTCTGCTCCGAGGAGGGGCTGCTGAGAAAGGTTGTCTGTGGGGGGTGTCTCCATGGCAACTGGGCCTAGGGCCCCACACACGTGTTCCCTCCCCCACCTCTACTAGCCCGCCCACACGCAGCCCCTACCCATCCCCATTCATCAGCCCACTGGACACTGATATCCCCCACCCCTGTCCTCAGTTCTGGCCCCTTCCTCTTTCCTTTCCACACAAACGCCGAGTTTCCTCATCTCCTGGCTTCTTCTCCCCCATCTGTACCCCTCACCACCAGCACCACCACCTCCACTGTCCTAGCAAATCTCTGCTTCCACCCCGGGGTGAGCCCATGACCCCAAGGTGTACCCCTCCCCCCGCTGGCCCCCCACAACCAAAAATAAGCAGGGGATGGAAACGGGGTAAGTGAGGGAAATTCTCCATCAAAAAAGATTTGAAGATCTTTTCATTTTGTCGATTTGAGGGGCAATCTGTTTGGTTTTAGGGACTCTTCCTTTAGTCCATCTGTCAGCAGCAGCAAAAGAGGAGGGAGCAGGGGACCCCCAATCCTAAAGCTTCCCGATAGGAGAGGGGTCACCAGCCCTTCTCCCTCTGAAGGGGCTGGCTCCTTCCTCCAGAATTAGGGGGGTCACAGAACCTTCCTTCTACACCCACCCACCTCCGATTAATAAAAAGATCTGTCTCACCTCTGTTAACGATAGGTCAACTCTCCGATGCACTGGGGAGGGGACGATGAGCCCCCCTGTCTGCACCCCCCCCAGAAAAACCCTTGTGGCTCCCAGTTCTCACTGCTCCCCCTCCCCCAGCAGCGAGGGACCCAGGCGTCCGACCTGGTTGGGGGGTGGAGATGAGGAGGCGTACGGGGAATGAGGGTGTTGAGGTGGGAGGGGAGGCTGAGGGGCAGCTCTGAGCTCGGGCCCCAAGGGAGTGGGGGTCGGGGTGAAAAAAAAAAGGTGAGGAGACAATTTGGTTCTCGTGTCGCTGGGTAAAGTGCGGAGCTGGAGGACGAGAGAGAGAGGGAGGAGGGAGGGAGGGGGAGGGGAGCCGCTGAGGATGGGGGAGCCACAGAGAGGAGGTGGGGGAGGGAAAGGATTGGGGGGCAGGGTCTGGGTGGCAGAAGGAAGCTGAGGAAAAAGAGAGAGAGGGACCCAGAGAGGGAGGGAGAGAGACAGAGAGAGACAAGGAGAAGCGGAAAGAGAGGAACCCAGAGACTGTGAAACAGAAATGGGGGAGGGAGAAATTTGGGGGAGGCAGCGGCTGGTAGCAGAAGGAAGTTGGAAAGAGACACACACACGGAGAAATATCCAGAGAGAGAAGGGGACAGAGACAGAGACACAAAGAGAGAAACCAAGAGACTGGGGGACAGATGGGGGATGGGGTAAGGGAGAGGATGGGGGGGTCAGAATGGGATAACAGAAGGAAAGAAGAGACAGGGACAGAGTCATCCTGGGAGGGGGAGGAGAGACAGATGGGGAGAGACAAACAGAGCCGGGGGGGGGGGGGGGGGAGAGAGAAAGGGAGAGAGAAATGGGGGGGTGGGGGCAAGATCTTAATGGAGAGGAGGATGCTTTAGAGAGAGAAAAAGATGGAGAGACAGAGAGAGAGAGAGAGGGAACGGACAAGAGAGTAAATAATAAGAGAAATTTAGGGGAGAAGGCTCTGAGTGGCAGAAGGTGGCTGGACACGGAAAGGCAGGTGCAGAAGGAGAGAGAGAGACCCAAAGAGAGAGATAGGTGGAGAGCGCTTGACTGGGAGAGACCCCGGGATCGAGACACAGAGAGACACTGAGGAGGCATCAGAAGGAAGCTGGAGGAAAACAGGAGAGGGGCCAGGCTCCGATGGATGAAGGAGGTCAGAGATCGAGGGCACCCGCGCCCCCTCCCCCACCACATCCCTCGCCCCTGATCCCTACCCCCATCCCCATTTCAAAGCCACCACCCCACCCCCACTAGCCTCCATCTCTCCACAGCATCGCCTGCCGCCGCCGCCGCCTCTTCCTGTCGTCATAGCAACAGGATCCAGGCGCCCAGCCAAGGCTGGCTGCAGCGCCGGAAACGAGGGGAGGGCCTTTCCAAAAGGACCCCAGGAGCTGTCCCCTTCCCCCAAATCCAAGGGACAGCTCCACCTCCCCAGGCCTTCCCCCCCCCCCAACAGCTGCCAAGGGCAAAGAGCCCCTGAGAATGAAATTCTCTTCTATTCAAGTTACGAGGGTAGTAAGCCCTTAGTTTCACTGACATTTCATCTCCCCACCCCCCCACCCTACCCGTCACTTGCTCCAGGAGCTCGATTCCCCCCCAAGATGGGAACGGGAGTGAGGGGGCAAACAGGAAGTGAGAAACTCGGGTGGAAATCGGTCTTGAACTCTGCCTGGGGCTGGGCGGGACAGCTCTGCAAGTTTGAAGAATAATGATTGTTGGAGTTCCAGGACTAGCCAGTGGGCAGGGGGTGGGACAACTCGAGGCAGAAAATCTGAGAGTCAGAAAGTTTGGTCTTGGATTCAAATCTCAGAGATGCCTGTAGCCAGTGTGTGACCTTGGACAAAACATTTCCTTCTTTCTAGACTCAGTTATAATGGAAACGAAAACTGCCTCCAATGTATGGAGAACGTGGATGAGAAAAGGTCTTTGCACACTGCTCTAGACAGGCAGTTATTTCAAGACTCTGTCCTCCGGCAAATGCTATCCAAAACCCAAAAGCTAGCCATGACCATAGACTTGGGCTAGGGAGTTTGCATGCTTCGATGTCTCGTGGAATTCTTACAGAATCCTTGCGACGTGGGCACTGACGTTCCCATATTACAGATGAGCAAACTGAGGCTCAGAGATGTATCGCAATGTACCCAATAAAGGCATAGTTGGAATAAAAGGCAGAGTTGGAGATGAAGCAGCCTCTTTGTGGGGCTTGACAGGGGCGGACAGCAATAGGGGAACTTCAAAGCCACTTAACATGCCATTTTGGGGTCAGCTCCTCCCTTTTGGGGACTGGCAGAGACAGAGAAAACCTGTATTCCCCACACACCCAATCCCCTCACCCTGGAGGAGCCATATCCTTCTGTACCCAGCATCTCTCATTTCCGCTTGGAATTGCTAGAGATCAGTTTACTTAATTCTCACCATGGCCACGGGGGAAAGGAGTTTAGAGAAGCATTCTGACACCCCTTGTTTGGAAGCAAAGAAACACCAGCCTCAAGGGAAGGGGCCTGGAATTCATTCATTTGAGAACTATTTGTCCCGCCTCTGTTCTTTTGCCAGGGAGAGGGACGCAGCTGCGAACAGTGATGGTCACCGATATAAATTGAGCGCCAAATATTACAGACTTGAAGTCATTTGCAGGCATTGCCTCGGTCTTCCGGCTTCTGTCATTAGCCCCCATTTCAAAGATGTGGAGACTGAGACTGAGAGAGGTAAGCCCATCACCAAGGTAGGAAGTGGTTGCCCTCAGAGCCGGGGCTTCAGATCCCAGAGCCTGCGCTGTCTTCTAAACTGCCTCTGCTAAAAATAAACAACAAAAACAGAAACTTTCAAAGGGTGAAAACAACTATGAAGCTAATAAAACAAGCCAGGGTTTCTAAAGCTCAGAACTAGTGATCCTCGAGGGGCAGTTCTCTGTGGCGGGGACCACCCTGTGCCAAACGCCAGTAGCAAGGGGTTATAATAAAAAATAATTTAGTCTGTCCCACTTCAAATCCTGTTCCTTTTTGGAAAAGCCTCTTAACGTTTTTAGCTGTTTCTTCTCTTACTTGCCTTTCTATCTGTAAATAATAATTATCTTCTGGATGTGTCAGCCTTATACATTATAGATTCCTTTTCTCTGATAGATAAGGTTTTAACTCCTGTCGACCTCACTTTTCCCCTCCCTTCTTCCCCGTGTAAATAGTTTTAGTTCTTCTGTTGGTTCATTTTGTGGCAGGAAGCGATAGACTACATCGTGATTGCTTGTTTCAGAGGGCGTATATCTGGTTTCTTTTTAGCAGCTTTATTGAGATAGAATCCACATACCAATACAATTCACCCAGGGAAAGTGTACCACTCAATGGCTTTTAGCTATAATCACAGAATAGGGCAACCATAGAGTTTAGATCCATTTCAGAGCATTCTTGTTAGCCTGTGGATTTACCACCCACCCTAGCCAGCCATCATCCCCCACCACCCCCCACACCCTGCCCTAGCCTCAGACAATCACTAATCTACTTTCTGTCTGTGTAGATTTGCCTATCCTGGACATTTCATATGAATGGAGTCATACAATATGTGTTTCTTTGTGTCTAGCTTCTTTCTACTGAGCATGTTTTCCAGGTTCATCCATGTTGTGATATGTATCATTATTTCACTTCCTTTTACTGATGAATATCATTCCATTGTATGGATATATTACATGTTATTTATCCATTGGATATTCGGGTCATTTCCCCATTTTGGCTATTGTACATAATACTGCTGTGAACATCTGTGTTCAAGTTTTTGCATTGGGCACATGTTTGGGTTTTTTAAAAAAGATTTTATTTTATTTTTTTAAAGGATTTATTTTTATTTTTATTTTTTACACTTTATTTATTTGAGAGAGAGAGAGCATGGGGCGGGGAGGTGGGGCGCGCAGAGGGAGAGGGAGAAGCAAATTCCTTCCCACTGAGCAGGGAGTCTGAGGAGGGGCTGGATCCCAGGACCCTGGGACCATGACCTGAGCCAAAGGCAGATGCTTAACTGACTGAGCCACCCAGGCGCCCCCAAAGATTTTATTTTTTAAAAGTAATCTCTACACCCAACGTGGGGCTCAAACTCGCAACCCTGAGATCAAGAGTTGCATGCTCCACCAACTGAACCAGCCAGGCACCACGGACATAAGTTTTCACATCTCTTGGGCATATACCTAGGTGTGGCATTTCTGGATCCTATGTTTATCCTTTTGAGAACTGAGATAGCATCTCTGAACTTTGTGTTGTAGGACAGAAATGTTAGACCCACTGATCAACCCTTCAGTTCATGGAAGGACCCTTCAGAAGGGGTGTCACAGAATGTTCCGGTTATGGCCCCTTTCAGATCTCATTCCTATATTTGCTCATGAATTTATGTCACATTATCCAAGGTCTCGGGGCGCCTGGGTGGCTCAGTCGTTGAGCGTCTGCCTTCGGCTCAGGTCATGATCCCTGCTTCTCCCTCTCCCACTCCCCCTGCTTGTGTTCCCTCTCTCGCTGTCTCTCTCTGTGGGATAAATAAATAAAATCTTAAAAAAAAAAAAAAACATTATCCAAGGTCTCCCATGGGTTTGACCCAGAGATCTAGAGGCTGTAGAATCAGAGATAAGTCTGCTAAGCCCCTAGGCTCGAGAAGGTCCTCTGCCCTTACTTCCCCTGATCCCATGTGGTCGACAGAACTCTAAAATGACCCCCAATATTCTCACCCCCAGCATACACACTCTTTAGAACTGCCTCCCCTTGAGTATGGGCAAGCTTGTGAATAGGGTAAAGTGTCATTCCCATGATTAGATTACACTATATGGCAAGGTGAAGGGATTTTGCACATGTAATTAAGGTCCCTAATCAACTGACTTGTAGTTAATCCTGGGTGGGCCTTTACCGTAATCAGGCAATCTCTTCTCAAAGGGTCCAGAAGTGGCAGAGATTCAGAGCAAGCAATTCTCCTGCTGTCCTATGTCAGAGAGGGCCACGTGGTGAAGACCCAAGGATGACATCTGCTAGCAAGAACACAGGAACAACGTCAGCTGTACAATCACATGGAAATGATCTCTCTCTCCTGAGGGAGGTTGGGAGTGGACCTCTCCCTAATCGAACTTCCACATGAGGATGCAGCCAGCCGGCATCTTGATTGCAGCCTTGGGAAGCCCCGAGCAGAGGACCCCGTGCCCTGTACTGGCATCCTGCGCCATGGAAAGTGTGAGATAATAAATACATGCTGCTTTTAACCATTTGTGGTCCTTTGTTACACGGCAGCCAATCACTAATAGACCCTGTAAATCACATTGCACTGTGAAGGTCACACAGGGACAGCTCAGCCAGGGGCGCATTAATGCCACCTCTCCATGTCTCCCTCTCCCCCACTCCCACAACCAGTCAGTCAGTCCCCGTGTGCGGGCCCCTCTCCCTCCTGGATCCCTTTCATATCCACCCCCTTCCCTCTGTCCTGCTCTTGTCTGGACTGTCCCACCAGCCGATGGATGCCACCGGTCTCCCTCCAGTCCGATTTTCACTCGGCCCCTAAAGGCTCTCCAACACTCAGAGCGGACCCTTTCCCTCCTCTGCTCAAAATTCTCTTATGGCTCCCTATTGCCCTCAGGAGAAAATATAAGCTCTTGATCTATGTCCTTTGCCAAGATCACCAGTCTTGTCTTATGCCATCCCCACAGCTGCCTCCTGCAGACTGGAGTGATTTTCCCCACTCTGCTCGGCTCCTTTACACTTCCGAGGTTCCTGAGTGTGGCTCCCTCACCTGGAACCCCTTCCACCTTGTCCATCTCTTGGAATTTTCTTCCATCTCCCACATGAAGACTCAACTGAAATGCTCCCTCCTCTGGGAAGCCTTCCCTGACCTCCCAAGGCTGCATAAGAGGATACAGATGCAAGCTGCATCCCCCATGCCCTGTCGTGCCCCCATTAGAGCAGGGTGACTACCCTGCATTGTGACTGGCATGTCAGTCTGTCCCTCGCAGCAGAGTGGGGGCCGGTTCACTTCGCTATCCCCATAGTGCCCAATTTGGGTAAATAGGAAGCGTCGATCTGCAGGTGCCAAATGGATGGACGGAGAGATGGATGGAGGAAGGAGTGAAAGACTCGGGGAACAAGTGGATACATATTCTAGGGTCCTCGGGCAGCCAATTACAACCTCCCATCCCTGTCCAACCCCTCTCCCGCCTCATATCCTGCGTGTGCGTTCTCCCTCCCAGGTGCTTGAGTGTGTCTCGTCAACAACAGCTGGGGCCTTTGTGTTTTCTCAAGAGGAACAGAGTGGTGGTGGCGTGTTTTCCCGCTGTACCAGGAAGAGAAGATCAGCGTTTCTAAAATGTCCTCATTCAGGGTGAAGTGGAAATATTCCAGCGCTGAGGAATCAGGTGGCCCGAGTTCCAGTCCTTGCTTTTCCTTGCCTCCCTAAGGGACCCCAGAACCAAACACTTGTGCTCTGGGCACTTTGTCCTCCTGTCTGTAGAGGGGATGGGGAGGGGGTGTGGGTAGTGATCTCACTCCAGATGGGACGTCCTGGGACGATGATTCAAAGTTACACATCCAAGGAATTGTGGCAGGGTTTTGGGGGTATCTGTGAAGCTCTGGAAATTGCCTATGAAATTTTGTGAATATGGGTACTCTTTTCTGGAGGTCTATAGCTTTTATCCGGTTCTTGGAGGGACCCCTGATCTCCTACGAGTTAAGATTCACTGCCTATTGACAGATTTAACCAAATCTCATTTGTGTCAGTAAAAATTAAAAAAAAAAAAAGAAAAGAAAAGGCAAGGGAGAGTACGTGAATGCAAAAATATTGTTTAAGGCAGGTTTCCTCAACCTGAGCACTAGTCACATCTTGGACCAGATCATTCTTTGTGGTGGGTGTCATCCTGTGCATCAGAGAGCATTCAGTAACATCCCTGGCCTCCACCCACCAGAGGACAACAGCACCCCCTCCCAAACTGTGACACCCAAAAATGTCCCCCCGGGGGCATAATCAAAAATGATAACAATCGTTCCGTTGGGAAATGAGGCTGGGGTTGGGATCAGTGAGAAGATGAAAGGCACTTTTTTCTTTTGGTCCTTCTCTGCTGCTTACATTTGAAATTCATGACTAGGCATTAAACTTATAATAAAAGTGAGTTTATTGCTAAAATAAGTTACGTCCATTCAAGGGACACACACAGCTGTTGAATAAAATGAGGTGAATCTCTACATCTGATGTGCTTCTGCTTCCATAACAAACAATAGCAATGCTTAACACGTTTGGTCTCAGGACCCCTCTATACGCCTAAAAATTACAGGGGACCCCAAAAGCGTTTGTTTCTGCGTGTTATGTCTATTGATATGTAACGTATTCAAAATTCAAACAGAGGAGACTTAATCTGTACTAATTTCAGGAAAATAATAAATTCATTGAATGTTTACATAAACAACTTATTTTAGTGAAAAATAAATGTGTTTTCCCAAACACACACAAAAATATAGTGGTCTTGGCTTATATTTTTGAGAGTCTATTCAATGTTTGGGCTACTAGAAGAAAGCGGGGTTCTCATATCTGCTTCCGCATTCAATCTATTGTGGTACCGCCCATGATGAAGCCACAAAAAGACTCTGGACCCTATACACTCATGAGAGACTAAAAGTGAAAAAGGCAAACCATATCTTCGTATTCTTGCAAAGGTGGTTTTGATCTCATGGACCCCATCAACAGGTCTCAGGGATGCCCCAGGGGCCCTGGGCCACACTTCGAGAGCCACTAACATGTGTATGTGGTATTATTCTGTAAATTAACTGACTGGGTAACACGGTGTAAGAATAATGATAGATGGGGCATCTGGCTGGCTCAGTCAGTAGAGCATGTGACTCTTAATCTCAGGGTCTTGAGTTCAAGCCGGAGACTTCCTAAATCAAACGAAGAAAATGATGATAGGTAAATAGATGGAACTATGTGGCTTCAGCATACTCAGAGGTGTACAGCTTAGTGGTTAAGTGTGGTCGGTTCAGGAGACCCCCAGGATTCAAATCTTAGCTTGACCACTTACTAGCTGTGTGACCAGGAAAAGGTTAATTTATCTCTCTGCACCTCTAGGACCTCATTTATAAAAATGGGATGAATAGAAAAGCACCAGTTTCCCTGGGTTATTGAATGCAAAGTGGCTGGCACATAGGAAGCCGTCGATAAATTATGCAATTAATTTATGCAAACTGTCGTTATTAAGCATCCTTGAAAAACAATAAGTTAGCATTATATAACGGATACTAGATATTCTCCGTAATACATTGCCATGTGAAATTGGGAGGTGCAGAACTATGTGTATATGATGGTAAATGCTGTGTCCAATAAACATGTATGAGCTACATATTCACCTGTGTGGGAACGTCAGCTGTACAATCACATGGAAATGATCTCTCTCTCCTGAGGGAGGTTGGGAGTGGACCTCTCCCTAATACACTTGTATATACTTCAATATGCAAATAGATTCTTGAAATTTTACATGGTATGATGAAAATACTTCAGGGTGTGGGGGACTTTTGGATGTCAAGAGGTCAGAAGGACTGACATTTCACAGCATTTTTTAAAAAGATAAACAAATCTTTAATCTTTAAGATCCCGTTCCATTTTCAAAAGTAAAAAACAAAACAACCAAAAAAAACCCCACAAAAACTTGGTTGGTTCTTTTTTAAAAAGAACATAAGCTTTAGGACATTAGGTTGTTAAGTTCTGGACAAAATGAGCGAATGTCCATCACTTGCACCGAAACTGCCCTTTCGGCAGGCAAGACAGACAGCACCAACCAACCCAATCAACGGGGACATCCTTTCCCACGGAGCAGGTAGATATTCAAAATCCCTCTCCACACCATGCTCCAGGCAGCCAGTAGGAATCGATTCATCTTGACAAAGGAGCTGAAACATCTTTGCCATCCCAGATCTCAAGCATGACCTCCAGAAATTCCTGAAACCATTGGAAATGACTCAAAATATTTCCCTCAGGGAGTCTGATCCTGCTGAATCTTATTCTTCCCTGCTAACCTGCCCCCACCACTCTCCCTGTTCCAGAGGGATTTGGAGTCCTTCTAGCTCACCCCCCCCCCTCCTTTTTACAGAAAAAGAAACTGAAGCCCCAGAGATTAAAAGACTTCTCAAGGTCACAGGATGAGTTTGCATCAAAGTCATGGGTGAAATAGAGTGGCTTGAGAGAGGAGGTTCTGGGACCAGGCAGGCCTGGGTGGAAATTCTCCTCTGCATCTCACGAGCTGGGTGATCTTATCGTCCCAAGTGCTAGTTTCTTCATCTACAAAATGGGGCTGTGTGCAATGCCTAGTTCCAGGAGGTCTGGCAGAATCCAATGAGCTAACACATGGAAAGTGCTCAGCACAGTGTCTGACACCTAATGATAGCTTGGTGAGTGTGGTCGTGATGGTGGGAGCTGTCCTGACCGCCCCCAAGAGCCTAAGTCCCAACAAGGCGAAGGAGCCAAAGGGCTAGCACTGTTTCCTTTTCAACACACTTCAAGAAGAAGCTTATTAAACATTCAGGCTGTTTTCAGTCCCTCTGTGGAGTAGGTGAGATCACAGATGTTAGGGCCCACTTGGAAACCTCGGACAGGGGGCTGCTGGGAACATCTCATCCGATCACATTCGGGAGGAAAGTGTGCAGGGAGGAAAGTGTGCGTCTCATAGTAGGTGTTCAATCAACGCAGCAGTGATTGCTCGATAGAGCATTAGGAGAATCCACTGCTCCCCAGTGAGCAGGGAAGGAAGCTGAAATCGTTGTGCCTAGGTGACCCTGGGTGAGTCATTTCACTTCCACGGCCCTATCTGCAAAATGACTTCAGTAAATTCAACATGTAGGCTTGGGGAGAAAACCCAATGAAGCAATAAATGTAGAAGGAAGGCAAGCAATAGTAACAGCACTCTAAGTGGTCAGGGTAACACCAAGAGTTAGTTTTTATTGATCCTGACGGGCGTCACTTGCTGTCCTACATGCTTTACACGGACTGAATTATCAAGTGCTGCTGTTAATAATTAAGATGATTAAGCAACTTAACAAAGACCAATCTAACCTTGTTCTGCAGGACTCAAGGCCCCCACCCTTGGGGCAGAGACCAGGACCCAGACCCTCTATCCAATCCCCTCCCCCTCGGCAGGCGGAGACGTGTTTGAAATAAAGTTTATTGAAGTTTCTGTCGGTATTTACATATGATACACGGCAAATATCAGAGCCAGGCCCCCCACCCCCCCTCCCCACCCCCAAGCCCCCCCTCCCCCCAGCCTCGTTAAAAATCGCTGCGTAAAGACAGGTTAACTGCTGCGGTCCCCCCCCCCCCCCCCCACCTAAGATGCAAACTAAAAGCCCCCGTCCCTCCCCTGCCCCCTCCCCCCACCCCGGGGGCCTTTCTGGTTCCGTGTACAACACTGTGCTACCTCGCCCCCGCTCCCCTAATAAGGGGGGAGGGCGAGTTTCTGGTGACCTTCCCCCCAAATCTGTCCAAGGGGGCGGACGGACCCTTGAAAGAGGCCAGAGTTGGGGGTCTGAGATGGGAAGGGGGACTTCGATGAGGGGGAGTGCCAGAAAATGGAAGACTTGGAGGTTTGGGGGGTTTCGACCCCCGCTACTGCCTCTCCCTCCCCCGACGGGGCCTCGAGGGGGAAGAGGCGGGCACAGGTGTGGAAATGGCACGGAGGAATTCCCTCCACCCTAGGGTCTCCATCCCTGTCATGTGGCGTGCGGGGCTAGATGCACCTAGGGGCGTTGGGTGAGCGGGGAGAAAGGAGGGAGACAGAGCTGGAGGATGAGGAAGAAGAGAAAGAAAAAGAAGCCAAGGGCAGCTGAGAAAACAAGGAGATCCTTCCGACGGCGCCCGCTAAAAGGCTGGTGACCTTCAGGAGGCCGAGAAGAGCCCAGCCGGTGAGGAAGAAAGAGGCCTCCCAGGGGAGCAGAGAACTGGGAGGGGGGGACACCAGGTAAAGCACGCCCCGGCCTCCCGCTCCCCACCCCACCCCGCAGCTGCGGGCGCAGCAGGAACACCGTCCGCTGCACCCGCGGGCCCGGAAGGTCCGGAGATGAGATCGTGCGGGGAAGGAGAGAAGTCGGGGCCGAGGGGAGAAGAGGATGGTTGGCATTCCAGGCGGCTGCCGAACCTACTCTCCAGCCCGGCGCCCCTGCGGCGAGGCAGCAGGCTGTGGGGCTCCGGGCGGCTAGGCGCCTGCCCCGCGGGCCCCCGGCGCGCACTGCGCGCAGCAGGGAAACCGCGGCCCGGAAACTGGAGAGGAGGGGCGGGGCCAGAGGTAAGGGGCGGGCCCCGGGGGAAGGGGCGGGGCCGTCTGCGAGTGGATCGGACCGAGGAGGTCGAGAGGCCCCGAAGGGGGAGGAGCCCTTGGAAAGTAGGAGGGGCTAGGACGGCGGGGCGGGGCCACCAGGAAGAGGGCGGGGCTAAAGCGTACGCAGCATCCTCCCCGAGGGATCGAGAAGTCCCGAGGGAGGGAGCGGAACTGTGGGGCCCGGAGACCCCGGAGGAGGAGGAGGAGGAGGAGCAAGAGAAGGAGGAGGAGGGAGCGCCGAGGGGCGGGCCTCAGCAGGGCGAGGTGGAGATGTGCAGGTGGTCCGGGTACTTGATGGCGGGAGGGTAGTTCTGCGTCATCTGGATGGAGACGTCGCTGGAGATGTCGGAGGGGCTGCGGCCGCGGCGCCACGCCTCGGGCTGCAGAAACTGGCCCGAGTAGTCGGAGCAGTCGCTGAGACGCGGGCGGTAGAAGGCCGGGTGCGGACGGTACATCTCCTCCTCCGCGTAGCGCTTGGTGAACAAGTACACGGACATCACGCCAGCCCCCTGTGGCAACGCATGGTCAGGGTCCCAGAGGCTGGTCCCGAGGTCCCAAGGACCCCAAGACTCCAGACCCCCAGCCCCTCCTCGCTCAGACCCAGAAGTCCAGGCCCGCAGCCCCCTCCTCTTTCAGACCCAGGAGTCAGGGACCCCAGGCCCCTCCTCCCTCAGACCCAGGAGTCCAGACCCCCAGCCCCCTCCTCCCTCAGACCCAGAAGTCCAGGCCCGCAGCCCCCTCCTCTTTCAGACCCAGGAGTCAGGGACCCCAGGCCCCTCCTCCCTCAGACCCAGGAGTCCAGACCCCCAGCCCCCTCCTCCCTCAGACCCAGAAGTCCAGGCCCGCAGCCCCCTCCTCTTTCAGACCCAGGAGTCAGGGACCCCAGGCCCCTCCTCCCTCAGACCCAGGAGTCCAGACCCCCAGCCCCCTCCTCCCTCAGACCCAGAAGTCCAGGCCCGCAGCCCCCTCCTCTTTCAGACCC
>NC_058418.1:3683845-3703901 GCF_002201575.2 Neomonachus schauinslandi
CAGACCCAGGAGTCCAGGCCCCCAACCCCCTCCTCCCTCAGACCCAGGAGTCCAGGCCCCCAGCCCCTCCCCCCACCAGGACCCCAGAAGTTGGGAGCTGTTAGACCCCTCCTCCAGGTCCCAGGGGTTAGGCCCTCGGCCACCACCTCCCTTTTAAATCCAGAGTCTACACCCCCAGTTTCCTCTTCGTCCTGGACCCAGGAATGAGGTCCCCGCAGACCCCTCCCCATTCACGTCTGGGCCCCACAGACATCACCTCTTTGAGTAGGAAGGAGGAAGCAGCGAAGGCAAAAGACCACCCATAGCGGTAGTGGAAATACTGCTCAGAGCTGCTGGGCCTGTTCATGACCTCGTCATTGATGCTGGAAATGTAGAGAACCAAGCCCACCACCAAGGAGAGGCCTGAGGAGCAGAGGGTGCCCTTGGTCCGTTAGCAGTGGACCCCTCTCCCATCTCACTGCCATCCCCTCCCCTTTCCTCCCTGCTCTGCCCTGAACTAAATTCCATTTTTTGAAGCCCCTTGTGTGCTGGGCCTTGGCTGGCTGCAGGGGTCCCAGAGATGAATGAACTTCCCCTTCCCCCTCCCCTAATCTCCCGTCCAGGAGTTCACACTGCAATTGGGGAAGGCGAATATGGACATTGGTGGATAGTCACATACACGGTGACATGCGCAGCAAGGAGGTAGTAGCAAGAGTTCTGTGGGTCCAGAAGAGGCACCAACCCACCTAGGGGAGGGGCAGGGACCGGGGGAGGGGCAGGGGAAGTCAAGGAAAGCTTCCTGGAAGAAGGGCCTTTGTCCAAGTCCTAAAGGATGAGGCCCGGGGAGAAGAGTACAGTTATACCACTCCAGGCAGAGGGAACAGCGTGGCCAAAGGAGAGGGAGCACCGAACTGATCCATCCAAATAGCCAAAACATGGGCCACAGCCACAAAATATGAGGCCAGAGAAAGGGGCAGAGACACGGCCATGATGGGCCTCAAATGCCAAGCTGAGGAGCTTGGCATCGATGCCAAGGGCATTAGGGAGCCATGGAAGGTCTGGAGCAGAGGAAGGACAGGGTCAGATAGGAGTGTCAGAAGAACCCTTGCAGGACGGTTGGTTCTGGGAAGAGACTGGAGGGAGAGACTAGTTGCGACATTCCAGGGGGAAGAGGATGAGGCCGGAGTTGAGACTGTGTGAATCATAGCAACAAATCAATAATAATATTAATAAAACAATAGCAACTGCTTATATAGGTCTTGCCCTGTGCCAGGCACCGTTCTCAGTGTTGTACATGTATTAACTTATTGAACCCTACCCATGGTCCTTCCACAGAGGTACTACCTTTATCAACACTGACAGTTGAGGGAATAGAGGCACATGGAGAAGGTGGGGAGGAGGTGTCTGGTTTGAGAAATCTCTAGAGTCAGATATCACGTCCTCAAGCTGGACGTCTTTTAAAGAGCAGCCATGCCAAGTGTGGCTTAGGGAGGTTATAGGGTCCCCTGCCCTAAATCCATCCAAGTCATCCCTATCAGCATCTTCCCCCAGATAAACATTTGCATGCCCATCACACCCAAAATAAATCTAAATTCCTTCCATTGCCTACAACAGGGTTCAGCCAACGGCGGCCCATGAGCTCCATCCAGCCCACCTCCTGTTTTTGTAGGGTCTACTAGCTAAGAATGGCTTTTACACGATCAAATTGTTGAAAAAAAAAATCGAAAGAAGAATGATATTTTGTGGCATGTAGAAAAGTATATGAATTTCATTTGGCAGTTCCTCAAAGTGTTAAAGATAGAATCACCACATGACCCAGTGATTCCACTGCTAGGTATCTCTACCCAAGAGAATAGGAAACATATGTTCGCACAAAAACTTTGCATGAATGTTTGTAGCAGCATTCTTCATAATAGCCGAAAAGTGGAAACAACCCAAGTGTCTATCAACTAAATGGATAAACAAAATGTGGTATAGCCGTATAAAGGAATATTATTCAGCCAAAAAAAGGAATGAAATACTGATTTACACTGCCACATGGATGAACTTGGAAAATAAGCAAAAGAAAGACGGCAGATACATACTGTATGATTCCATTTATATGCCATGTCGAAAATAGGCAAATCCATAGAGAGAGAAAGTGGATTAGTGGTTGCCAAGGAGCGGGGTGGAGGGGAGATTCCCACTGGCTGTCGTTAAAGGGTATGAGGTTTCTTGCTGGGATGATGAAAATGTTGCGAAACCAGGTAATGGGGATGGTCGCACAACCTTGCAAATATACTCAAACCCCCGAATTATGTGAACTTTATGTTTTGTGAATTGTAACATCTCAGTTTAAAAAGTATACGGATTCCTCATGTCAGGGTCTATAAATAAAATGTTGCTGGCACCCAGCCACAACCCTTCGCTTCCGCGTAGCCTCCGCCTGCAGTCGCAAGGTAAAACAATTGTGGCAGAAACTGTACAGCCAGGAAAGCCGAAAATGTTCATTAACAGGCCTTTTACAGAAAAACTTTCCTGACCCTGGACTGCAATGCCTATGCGGCCTGCGCCCCACTGGCCTCATCCCTGGACAGTTTCTCCTTGTTCCCTCTACTTAGATCACACGACTTCCTCACGCTTCCTTGAACACATCAAGCTGATTTCTGCCTCAGGGCCTTTGCTCTTGCTGTTCCCCCCAACTGTATTGCTCTTCCTCCAGATTTGTCCACGTCTCTCTTTCACTTCATTTACATCTCCCCTCCCTTGTCACTTCTTTAGAAAGGCCTTCTTTGAGCTCCTTGTTTAAAAAGAAAAACGTGGGGGCACCCGGGTGGCTCAGTCGGTTAAATGGCTGACTCTTGATTTTGGCTCAGGTCATGATCTCAGGGTCCTGGGATCGAGCCCCATGTAGGGCTCCACGCTCAGCAGGGAGTCTGCTTGAGGATTCTCTCTCTCTCCCTCCACTTACTCCCTCCACAAACCTCCCCCCAAATAAATAAATACATCTTTTTAAAAAATGCTCCTTTACTTAGAATAAGAAAAATGTTGATGGAAACTGTGAAGAGATGTCCTTTCTCATCCATCAGGTCATCAAAAGTTAAAAAGCTTCACAACATACTCTTCTGGTGAGGCCGGGGAAACAGAAGCTCTTACGTGTTGCTGGTGGGAATGCAAAATGGCCCAGCCCGAGTGGAGGGGAATCTGGCCATATCTAGCAAAACCACACATGTATCTGTCCTTTAACTCCACAATCTCACTCGTAAGAACTTACCCTGCAGCTATCTGTCCAACCACACAAAAGCACACAGAGGCATGCTAATTCACCTCATTACCCATAACTGCAAAATCCTAGAAACGACCTACATGCACTTACACAGAGGATTAGTGGGATAAACTGTCAAACATCACAGAGTAGAGTACTGTGCCATTGTGAAGTGAGAACGAGGAAGTTCTCTGTGAACTGGAGCGGAGTGCAATGATAGTTCCAGATGCTATCACTCAGTTAAAAAAAAAAAGTAATGCACAAAACAGTATACAGGATGCTAGCTTTTAAGCAAAACTAACTAAATAAATAAAACACATATATGCATCTGCTGATTTTTGCAAAAAGAGACACAGTAAGGAAAACCAACAAATGAGGTTGATCACCTACAGGAGGTAAGTGAGAACAGGAAGGAAGTGGCCCTCCTCTGAGTACGTATTTTTGCGTGATTTGGACCCTTGGAAGAATGTTAATATTTTATATATTTGAAAGCTAAAATCAACAAGGATGGGGGAAAAAACCTAAAGTTGAATACAAACAAAAATAAATGAAGCTAACTTTATATCAAATGAATGATACAACCACGGGAGGGGGTAAAAGTAGTATTCTAAGCAACTTTCAAATACAGTACTTTGATTATATATTTCACTCTAAAGACAAAAGATCTGCAAAGAAATCTTGAACCTTAGTACCTTTCTGGGGAAATGGTTTAGAGGTAGCAGGTCTTAAGCAGTGTAGGGCTGAGCAAATCTGCAAATATACTGATATTTAGGGAGCTGGATTCTGGTGCCGAAAAAAGGAAGACACAGATCAGAATGGGGTAAGATGAAGAAGACCCCAGATGTTAGTAAAAACCTCCTGTTTTACAAGCACGTAATTCCCCAATTTGTGTCCTGAAACATCCTAGAGACAGTGTAGCAATGAGCCCACCTAGCACCGAAATTTTGGTCTCTAATATCATCCCCCACTAAATAAGAAGTTAGGGCTTCGAGAAGAAATAGCTCATTTGAAGCCTGGGGGAGAGGCAGTAAAAGTGCACTTGTGCCAAAGGAAGGAAAAACTCAAAAAATGAGAGGGACACGTCAGAAGAGGATGCAGGGACTAGTTTGAAGGGGGTCCCTGATAGTCCAACTAGGGACAATTTGAACATCAAAATGAATAATAGAGGTAATGGCATATATTGGGGCACCTGGGTAGGTGGCTGACTCTTGATTTCAGCTCAGGTCATCATCTCAGGGTCATGGGGATTGAACCCCCCGGGGTGGGCTCCATGCTCAGTGGGGAGTCTGCTTCTCTCCCTCTCCCTCTGCCCGTCCCACCCAGTGGGGATGCTCACATGTGCACCACACTCTCTCTAAAATAAATCAATAGGGCACCTGGGTGGTTGTTAAATGTCTGCCTTCAGCTCAGGTCATGTTCCCAGGGTCCTGGGATCGAGTCCTGCATCAGGCTCCTTGCTCAGCAGGGAGCTGCTTCTCTCTCTCCCTCTGCCACTTCCCACCCCCGCCACCGACAAATAAATAAATAAAATCCTAAAAAAAAAAAAAAGAAATGGCATATAACATGCTGAATTTTAAAAAATGTGAACCCATACTGATATATTTTTAAAAAAATGAACAAATAATAAAAGAATAGAGAAAATTCTTCTTTTCGGTGGTATACCTGTAGATGGAACAGCAGATTTAGAAAACCCCATTTTGCAACCCTACGAGTAATATTAGGATTTCGGCCAGCATCATCAGTGGCCATTAAATCACTGCACGACAGAATCTCCCCCTGGAATATCTATTAATTCATAAAGAGGATTTTTAAAAACTTCCTTTATCATAAAGGAACCCAACACACCATCTCAAGCAAGTGACTAAAACTAACATCACCAATAACAGGGCAGACGGACACCATTACCTCCTGATGTGAGCCTACCACTACTCCATTTACGTAGGGTTCCTGCTGAAAATGTGTAACCTGAATCCATTCCTAAGAAAACCGTGGGCATTCTACTAGATGCCTGGCTGCTCTCTTCAAAAAAAAGTCAACATGAAAGATATTTCTTTTTTAAAAAGGCACAGGTACTATATAAAAGATAAAAGGCAACAAAGGAGACAGGACAAAGACATACGAAGTGTGATCCTAGATTGGATACTGAATGGGGGGAAAATGACGATAAAAGACAGTCCTGGGACAATCGGTGAAATTTGAATATGGACTGTGCTTTAGCTATAATACTGTATAAATGTTAAACTTCCTGAATTTGATTATTTTACTGTGTTTAGAAAAGGGAATGCACTTGTTTTTAGGTGATACTTGCTGAAATATTTAGGGGTGAGGTGTTTGCAACTTATGTTCAAGTGGTTCACATATTTATATTTATAAACATCTAGATACAATACACACACACAGGTGTGTGTGTGTGTGTATTGGTCCAGATGAAGGGTATGTGAGAGTTCACTGTGTTATTTTTGCAACTTTTCTGTAGGTTTAGATTTTTTTCCCCCAAATTTCAATAAAATAGGGGAGGGTTTTACCTCCCCAAGTTACCAAAGTATTACCCTGCAAATTACTTATTAATTGGAAAGAGGAAAATGTACAATTTCAATGAACAGCCCTGATGATCACCGCCTTTATCAAGGGTTCAAAGTTTGTTCCCCTCCCAGTGCGAACAACCAACAACCGGACAGTATTTGCCACTGAAGGGCTGGGATATAAAGAACAGGCACCAGCTCTGCATCTGCTTGCCAAACCTGTTTAACCCGAATCTAATAAAACCTCTAGTCTAGACAGAACTTCCGGGTTACAGAGAACATGAGGAAATAGGAGCAAATCATCAAATGATGGCATGGGAAAACAGTCAAACTAACCTAGGATGTGGGGCATTCTACACGATACCCTGGCCTCCAGTCTTCAAAAGGACAGTGATATGGGCCAAGCTGGTAATACCCGAACCAGTGATCATCCTTAACATCTCAAGAAGAGAGCCAACGGGGAGATCTTATGTCTCTGGATGCAATGCGGTAGGATGTAAACAGCACCCCCTATCTATGAAATATTTTTTGCCAAAAAAAAAAAAACCCCACAACAAACACAAAACCAAAACAACAACAACAACAACAAAAAAAACCCCACAAGTCTGGATCAGATAAACAACAGTTTTATAGGAAAACACAGGCATGAATGAGCACATTAAACCACGACGGGAGAGAGAACACAGTGAGAAAACTCAGGGGTGTAGGCATTCTACGAGACAAATGACCAGATTTCTTCAACAAATAAATGGTAAGGAAGAAATAGGAGAGAGACTATTATAGATTAAAAGAGGCTTCCGAGATCTATCAGCTAAATGCACAAGTGGAATTTGAATCTTGATTTGCAACAAACTAACTGTAAAAAAGCATTTATTTATGAGACAAGCGGGGAAGTTGAACACTAACTGGATATTAAATGATATTAATGATATGTTTGGGCGCCATGGCTATGTTAAATAACAAAGTACTTATTTCTCAGGGATATACTGAAATATTTGTGCATAAAATGATTTAATGGCTGAGTCTGCCTTAAAATAATGTACTGAAGTGCAGAAGGGAGATACGGCAGTGAGACTAAAAAAAGATTCGCCATATGTTGATAACTACTGAAACTGAGGGAAGGATACATGCGATTTCATTTATTTATACTATTCCTTCTATATTTTTGTAATGAAATTCATTTTAGAAGTCAGTGTTGTAAAAAAAAAATAGTGGGGGAACTAGTCTGGAGTAAAAGAGACATGAACTAAATGCTGTGTGTGAACCAAGACTGAATCCCAGTTTTTTTGGGGGGGGAGCTATAAAAGGCATTCTTGAAACAATGGGACAGTCTACAAATGGAATAAATTATGCTATGGAATTACTGTAAAATTTCTTGGTAGGAGACGAATGTCCTTCCTCTTCAGAGATGCATACTACAGTGTTTGCAGATGAAATATCATGATGCCTGTGACTTATTTTGAAATGGTAAAGACCCAAAAAAGTATGTGTGGAGGGAGAGAGAGAGAAAGAGAGAGGGAGAGAGAATATGGCAAAAACATCAGCAAAATGCAGGATTTAGGTGGACGAAGGTATTCCAGTGCTCGTTAGACTGTTCTATCAATTTTAAAGTTTTCGTGAAAAAACTGGAGTGATTGAGATAAAATAATGCCCCCCATCACTCTCCCCACCAGGATACTTGGAACTAACTTACCTTGTTCCCTCTTGCACCCCTACCACCTAGCACAAGATCCAGCACATAATAAACACCAGCTGAATGGGTAAGTGTACTTGGCAAGCAACTGGAGCTTCTAGAAAAGCTCGTTAGTTGCTTCCCCTTTTTGAACCCACAATAAATCCCACCATTCCTCTAAGAATCAACCTTCCCTTTCTCTGAACTTCCATAGCACTTTCAATTTCTAGTATTCCATAATTTTGATATTCAAGAAGAGAGGGCCCACAAAGTGTCACATGGTGGAAAAGCATCTCAGATAGGTCTAGAAAGATGAGCAAGTTTAAAGAAAAGAGATAGCAGAGGAATCCCACAATCCACACTCACTCAGGTACCCTAGTCCAATGCAGGGGAATCCTCTTGATTTTACTCTCTCTCTTTCATCCAGCAAAGATGCTCAGTCATCAGGTCAAATCCATTTTACTTCCTGCATCTCTCATAAATCAAAACCCCTTCTTGCAACCACAAGTCCTCTGACCTAGTTAAGGCTTATTGTCTATGCTTTTACCATTACCCCTAAATCCTTGTCCCCCTGCTCTAGATCCTGGTTCTTTCTAAAACCCATATAAAGTCTATCCTTCTCTCAGCAAAATTCTTCCTTTGGGGGTGCCTGGGTGATTCAGTCAGTTCAGCGTCTGCCTTCGGCTCAGGTCATGATCCCAGGGTTCTGGGATTGAGCCCTATATCGGGTTCCCTGCTCGGCGGGGAGTCTGCTTCTCCCTCTCCCACTCTCCCTGCTTGTGTTCCCTCTCTTGCTGTCTCTCTCTCTGTCAAATAAATAAATAAAATCTTAAAAAAAAAAAAAAAGATCTCTTTCTTGGCTCCCTACTGTCCAGAGAAGGTTTTCATTCTTCAGTCTGACATTCCAGACTCTGTGATCTGATTCCTGCTAACCACCCAAACACACCTTAAGTTCTATGTTTCACATTATAGTTCTAAGTAACAAACATTCTCTGTAAGGTGAGTCAGGAGCAAGTGTTGATAAGGAAATAAATATTTCCAAAGAGAAAGAATCTTTTGCTGTTCTTTTTTGCTTTGTGTGTGTGTGTGTGTGTGTGTGTGTGTGTGTGTATGTTCAGTAATTGAAAATCATGTGAAAACAATTGCAAAAGGTAAGTTATTCTTGCCATTCTTTCTACTGCCTGGACATTTTATAATGACTCTGGTTCTCCAAAAATAATCTTCTTTCGCCCTTTTTCTCCCTCCTTTCCCCTTCCTTTCTCTGTAATCCAACTCCCACTCCCTCTTCCCCCTCACCCCACCTCTGTTTCAGGATTGTGCAGTAGGCAAGAATCACCTACATCCTAGGCTGAGTAGAAACAACCCAGCCTTAGAACAATAGGGTTTCAGGACCATGGAGAGCTGCACACCAGTCTACCGGTCTTCATGCTTTCTAGGGCATTAACACGTGCTGTGACTTCCACCTCCATACAAGGCACTATTCTTTCTTCACTTGAAAAATTCTCCCTCACCCTTTCAGCTTCATCTACTCAGATGTCACCTCCTCTTGGAAGCCCTCCCAGGTCATTCCCCCCCTCCCCACCACCCTACTGTGCCAAGTTAATGCATCATCCCCTTTTCCAGAATGCCCTAAATTGTCCTTATCATTTCTCTCTTATACAAATACTTCAATGTGTACTTTGTACCAGCAACTCATCTAGGCTCTGTGGACACAAATGGGAGCATGCCTGTAAAGGTCCACGTATTTAGGAGTTTACATTCTAGTAGGAGACGGAAAACGTGTAAGATGACAATAGCTATGAATCAAATATAAAGCATGCAAAGTGATGGTATAGCGGGGGCATGGCAACATTACATACTGTTGTCAGAGAAAGAAAGTCTGAAGAGAGAAAGTTCGAGCTCTTTGAGTATCAGGAGGAAGAGACTTCCAAGCACGGAGGGTTAATGAATGTAAAGTCCTCGTGTGGGACTGAGATGAGCATTTTTAAGGAATAGGAGAGGACAGTGTGGCTGAGGTTGTAAGCAATGGAGAGAGTGTTAGTGGGTTAGGAAATGAGGTCAGAGATCTGAGCATTAGCTAAATCCTGGAAAACCTTGTAAGCTAGCATGGAGAGTTTGGATGTACTCTATGTGCAATGGGAATCCATTGAGCATGGAAGGGATTGAAGCAGGTGTGTAGTTTTGATTGATGGGTAATTGGGGCTGTTTTGTATTTGACTGAATGTGAGCTCTCACCTAGGATTCAGCCACATCTTCAGTGCTCAGTGCTGGGCTTGGCAATATAGGGTGTCTGTGTAAATGCTTGATGAGCAAATGAAGGAGCAGATGCATAGAACATGTTGAGGGTCAGGGGTTAGTATGGGCTTTGCATGGGAAGCATGCTTCTTACGACCTGGAAAAAGAAAGTCAATGTCATTCCAGCTTCCTCCCTGCTTCTCTCACCAACCATATCCAGCCAGTCATCTGGTTCCATTGATTCTTCTGTCGATATCCTTCTCTGTCAAAGCCATGCACTTGCCTTTATCTTTCCAACCCCAGCCCCAGCTCAAGCCCCAGCTGCTCTTGCCCAGAGCACTGCATAAGCTTCCTCCTTGGTTTGCCCATTTCCTGTTTCTTTCCTGCTAGTCTACCCCTGAAGGATGCTTAACACCCAGGTGACCCTGTCCCTCCTCTGCCCCAGCCCTCCCACTGCTTTCTCCAGAACTGAATGCCAAAGCCACTATTCGCCAGCCCTCAGGCAACTCCTGTCTCTCTCTCTAAGTCTTGGGAACAGGAACTAGTTGGACTAGATTGTCCTGTTCCCAGATCTAAGATACTGGTACTGTCATCTTTCCCTCTCCTTTTAAATCTCCTTCATTTTTTTTAAAGATTTTATTTATTTATTTTAGAGACAGAGCACAAGAGGGGGGAGCGGGAGAGGGAGAAGCAGACCCCCCGCCGAGCAGGGAGCCCGATGTGGGACTCGATCCCGGGACTCCAGGATCATGACCTGAGCCGAAGGCAGTCGCCCAACCAACTGAGCCACCCAGGCGCCCCTAAATCTCCTTCATTTTTATGATTTTTTTTAAGTAGGCCCCATGCCCAGCATGGAGCCCAATGCGGGGCTTGAACTCACGACCCTGAGATCAAGACCTGAGCTGAGATCAAGAGTTGGATGCTCAACCGACTGAGCCACCCAGTGCAGTGCCCTCATCTTTATGATTTTTAAAAACTTTTTATTTTTTATTTATCCTACTTTTTTAAGCAATCTCTACGCCCAATGTGGGGCTCAAACTCATGACCCCGAGATCAAGAGTTGCATGCTCTACTGATTGAGCCAACCAGGAGCCCCATTTTTTGGTGATTTTTAATTGTCGTGGGGCAATATAATGTCACGGCGAAGGCCTGGTGGGCATCCTGCTTCCACTATGGAGCAACTTAACCTCTAGGCGCTTCCGTTTCCTCAGCTAGAGAATGACAATAACAATGATATCTGCCTTAGTAGGTCAAGAAAAAGAAATACCTTAATTTACGTAAAGCGCTTAGAACTTCCCCCAACCATGTCTCTTGATTATTTGGTTGCTGCTATCACCACCACTGTGGATGCACATATGTACATGTTTACCAGGCACTGGGTCGGCCCTTCACATCTATGATGGAGATCAGGGGTCAGCAACCTACCAAGTGTCCCAGCACCTGGTTTTGCATGGTTTTCGAGCTAAGCATGGTTTTTACATCTGTAAAAGGTGTAGGGGGTTGGGGTGGGGGACAAAATGAAAGAAGAATATTTCATGGCTCGTGAAAATTACATGGAATTCAAATTTCAGGGCCCTAGGTAGGATCACTGGCACACAGCCATGCCCATCGCCTCACCTCTGCTTCCTTTGGTATTACAATCCTATGGCTCACAAAGCCTGAAACATTTACTATTCGGCCCTACACAGGTTTGCCAACACTTGACCAGGATTTGTCCTCTCGACAACTCCTTTCCCCCTTCCTTTCTCTGTCATCCAACTCCCACTCCCTCTCCCCCTTCACCCCACCTCTGTTTCAGGATTGTGCAGTAGGCAAGAATCCCCTACATTCCAGGCTGAATAGAAACAACCTGGCCTTAGAACAATAGGGTTTCAGGACCATGGAGAGCCCATGCGGTTCAGGCGAAGAATTCGCACCCAGTCTTTCTAGGTTCACAGCAGCACGAACTGTCAGTCACCTCACCCCACAACCTTGAAAGCACATGACAGACTCCTTGAAGTGGGGCACACAGGCCATAGTCTATGACATGAACTCGAGGAAGGGCTTCAGGAAGCGGGGTTCAGTCCCCCCAAATTTCTCTGTTACATCGGAGGCCCGACCTCCAGCCCTGACAGCACCATTGATCCTCAGCCTGACCCTGGGAAATCGGGTCCTGGGACATCGCAGGAGCGTGAGTGTGGGTTTTGGGATGAGAACACCCTCTGGGCCAACCGCCCTCTACCACTGAGCTATGTTGCCCCTTCTGTGAACAGCAAAAATGGGATCTTCCTTCTAGTGTTTTGGGTGGATTGAATTAGAGTCTCCATGCTTCCTACCCTTGTCCCACTTCCTCTCTCTCTAGGCCACTATTTTTCCATATGAAAAATGATAAGACCAGTGTGCCTGGGTGGCTCAGTTGGTTAAGCGGCTGCCTTCAGCTCAGGTCATGATCCCAGAGTCCTGTGATCGAGCCCCATGTCGGGCTCCCTGCTCAGCGAGGAGCCTGCTTCTCCCTCTCCCTCTGTCTCCTGGCTTGTGCTCTCACTCTCTCTCTCTGTCAAATAAATAAATAAAATTAAAAAAAGAAAAGAAAAATGGTAAGACCTTTCTGCTCTGACACTCCGGGATGGTGATATTGTATGGGTCTTATTTCAGCTCTGTGTCCAGCTCCACACGCCACGATTCAAGTTAACAGGGAGGCTGCACCCTGGTTTCTCTGGAGAAGGTCTCATCAGGTTAGGTTGGAGGCACGGGGGACGTTTAGCTGGGTGAGGAGCAGGGATGAGACTGGGGATAGTCAAAGATCCATCTTCAACTCTTTGCGGAGCCAACTCTAAAGAGGGATCTGGGTGCAGGCCCCAGGGGACAGAATGGAAATGAGCCATAAACGGGGTTTGTTCATAAAGTATCAACTGAATGAAAAGGACCCGAACGGAGTTCTTTCTTCGCCTGAACCGCATGGGCTCTCCATGGTCCTGAAACCCTATTGTTCTAAGGCCAGGTTGTTTCTATTCAGCCTGGAATGTGGGGGATTCTTGCCTACTGCACATTTACTGAAACGATGCTCAATTAATTCGAATGGAGTCAGAATGGACTGGGGTGAGCTGGACCAGATGGATGAGTTAAATGTGTTAGGGCCGGGTTGGCCTGGCCTGACCTGAGCCGAGAGGGACTGAATTGGACCAGACGGTGCTGACATTGGAGGGGGGTGACACCTGAGAAAGAACTCTGCTCTGGAGCTCAGGACACTTGGTCCCCCGGCTCCAGTTCAGGCTGGTGTCTTGGGCAACTCCCTGCACAACTGTGGGCCTCGGTGCCCCCATTTTATCAAGTGAGTGCTAATAATAACTCTGCAGCAGAGATGTTATGGGAAGGGTGTGAGATCGCTCATGCACAAGAGCCTCGTATCTCAAAAGAAAAAAACAAAAAACAAAGACAAATAATGCAATGTAGCTAATGACATGCAAGGTGACATATTCAGGGTAAAGTGTATGGACACCTACAACTCCCACTGAACTGTGTAAGGCGATAATAATAAGGTGGACTGATGGATGGGCAGGAATACAGACAGATGGACAGATACAGGACAAAGCCAGGCTAGTAATGGGGTAATGGTTGACTCTAAGTGGTGGGCACATGGATGCTCACTCCAAAATTCTTCCCACTTTTCTGTTTGAAAATTTTTCAAATCAAATGTTGCACAGGAAATAAAAAGCCCTGAAATATGTGAACTGCTAAAATATCAGGGGTGGTGAAAAAACTCAGCCTCTGGAGGTGAACGGCAAGCGTCTGAGTCCCAGCTCTGTGTCTCCCTGGTTGTGTGGACCTGAGCAATGACTTCAGCTCCCTGAGCATCTGTTTCTGTATCCATACAATGGGACTATTAATAGCATTTCCCTCACAGGGTTGTGGGAAGTATCAGAACAGAGCCCAGCACCTAATCAGCACCTAATAAACACTCGCTATGATTGGGTCCTCCCGACAAGCTGTGAAATGGGTGCTTGCTATCTCCATTCCACAAAGTGGGGCTCAGAGAGGTTGGGCAACCCCTCCAGGATCACACAGCAAGGAAGCGGCTTTCTTAGTGGAGGAGGGACCGCAGATTCCTGGAACCGAAAATAGTCCCCAGGCCCTAAGTCTTTTCGTTGGGCTCACCCGATAGGATGAAGAAGATGCCAGAAACGAAGGCCAGAATGGTCCTCTGTGGACGGATGTGGCCGATGTTACTGATGACGAAGGCCGTGAACACTAGGAAGAGACTGACCATGGGGAACGGGGTGGCCGTGCGCACCGTCTCTGAGGGAAAGGTAAAGGGAGAGACAAGGGGTGAGGGGGACTCTGCGAGGGGTGACATCTCCCCATTCCCCTGGCTTCTCCTCCTGCACCGGCCCCGCCCCTTTATGTAGCTCCTCCCCTTCCTGATACTTCCATTGCTGACCCCACCCCTTCACCCAGGCCACACCCCTTGAGTATGACCCCACCCTGTTCCCATGGACTCCACCCACTGCCCAGGCCCCGCCCCATCAACCTGGCTCCTCCTCTTCACCCAACCACTGCCTTCTTTCAAGCCCCCACTCCTTCTCCTCCACCCCACCCCTTTCCTGGTGCTGCCCTTTCTCCCAGGACTCGCCCCCGCTTTGTCTAGGCCCCCTGCTTCCCCCTCACTCAGAATATTCTCCGTGTTCTCCGTCACCAAGTTGATCTCCGGTTCAAGGAAATACTCCGAGGCCACGCAGCGACCCTTCTCCCTGCCTGGGGGTAAGATACGAAGGCAAAGCTGGATGAGGGGCTCCTGAGCGCTGGAGAGGCAGTGAGGGGCAGGTGGCACAGTGGGGAGACCCCGGGATGGGTATGTGAGGCTGAATCCAGGGGTTACTGTCTATATTATTCTTAGCGGGTCAAGAAGGGGATGCACAGGAGGTCTGGGAGTTCCTCTTCCAAGCTTCCCTGGAGACCCATGGATGGACGACAGGGCTGGAACCCTGGGGTCCCAAAGGGGTAGGGTGGGGGCCGTAGGCGAGGACTCCTTAATCCCTAAAGAGGATTGCGGGGGGGATTCCAAGGAGGAAGGTCTCTGTGGTCTCTGCGGGGGCGGGGTGGATTTTTTATTCTGCCCATTCAACACTGGAACTGTGCAGGAGACAAGCTCCGATGCTAGACTCTTGCTTCTAAGAGTGGACTCTCCAGGGATTAGGGACTTGGCATGGGGGGCTCTTAGATCCAGGAAATACAGGGCTAGAAATCGGGTCTCCAGGTAGAAATTTGTCTCTCCAGGAAAGAAACAGGATCCGTTTCTGGATTTCTGGAACCCCAGGGATGGAACTGTGGATAAGGACCCTCGGGTCCCAGGCAAGGCAGAGACAGTTGAATGGAGGGCACGTGGGGTCTGTACCTGCGAAGAAGCAGACTCGCCAGAGGCCGGCGTGCAGTGCCATCTTGACCTCCGTGGTCTGGTTCTGCGGCAGGACCGTTCCCTCCTCCATGTACAGCCAGTAATCAGTGCTGACCGCGATGCCCACGAGCAGCAGGCCACACGCCCCAAACACGCTGCTCAGCAGGGTCAGGGCGCGGCTGCTGCAGTGACTCATCCTCAGCGGCGGGGGGCGCCCTGCGGGGCCTGAGACACGCGAAGCTGCTGCCTTGGAGAGCCCTGAGGGGACTAGCTAGAGTCCCCAACCCCAGGCAGCCACCTGGGACACCGATCCCAAGCCAGAGACACCATTTCTTAGACTGAAACTTCTCAAATCTGACCTCTGTGCCCTAACCCATGACCCCATTTCTGCATTTGAACCAGTGACATCAACTGTTGACCCTCAACCCCAGGACTGGACTTCCCAAACCTGACACTTGTGTTCTGACTCTGGATCCTGATGAGAGACCCACCACACCAGATCCCTGACCCCAGGATAAGATTTCAGATCTTATCCCCAGATCCAGAGATTGAACCTTAGCTCCAACCATGTGCCTGGACCTGGGTCCCAAATATCATAACGCTGACTAGAAACTCAACATCTATATTCTCAATGCCAGAACCAGGCCCTCCAACCCTAACCTTATGCCCTAACCAGAGACCTTAATCCTAGACACCAGCCCTCACCAGAATCCTTAACCTTGAGCCTGGACTCAGAAACTATTACATGGATCAGACATTTCAACACTAGAACCAGGGGTGTCTGGGTGGCTCAGTCGTTTAAGCGTCTGCCTTCGGCTCAGGTCATGATCCCAGTGTCCTGGGAACAAGCCCCGCATTGGGCTCTCTGCTCAGCGGGAAGCCTGCTTCTCTCTCTCCCTCTCCCCCTGCTTGTGTTCCCTCTCTCGCTGTGTCGCTCTGTCAAAAAATAAAAATAAAATCTTTAAAAAACCAAAACAAAACACTAGAACCAGGCATATTCCCCCAATCCTGACTCCTGGTACCCTGACCCCTTTCTTTTGGACCCTGCTAAATAATTACCAGAAATCCCCCAAGTAGGTCACTAACCAGAACCCTAACTAAGGGTCCTACTAACCAAGGACCCACTAATCAAGACCCGAGCAGAGGTCTAAACCTAAGTTTAAATCCTTGGACTCTTATCTTGACCTTTAATACCCAATTCTAACACCAGGACCATGACCCATGACCTTCTAACTTTGATCCTGTGCCATGACCTCAATTTGGTTCCCCAATCTGAGATCGCGGCTCACGACTCAGATCTCAGGTTCCAGAACCCTAATTCCCCCCATCCCAGATCCGGGCAGGCCCCTGAACCTAGGATGCTGGGACTCCATCTCAGACTGCTGGATCCAGAACACTGGGATCCCGAGACTTGGAGCCTGGATTTTGGCTAGAGACTCCAGAATGTCAAAACCATGATCTGGGACCCCCCTTCCCCTGCAACTCAGCACCCGAACCAGAGTATCCTAGACCATCCTTGAACCTAGGGATCAGTGCTCTGAACACTAAAATTCCAAATCAGGAAGCCCAGGATCCCCATCCCCCTCATGGGCCATCACAAGATCCCCAAATTCCTTACCAGAGATTCTGGACTTCAACTTCCACGCTAGGACTCCCATTTACAGACCCTCTTCAACATCTAGTCTGGAACTCTGACCCCTCTAACACCAGGCCCTCAAAACAAGAGATCACCAGTTCATAGCTGTGCCCTTCCAGATTCCAGTCAGAGATCTAGAGATTCTAACTAGAGAGTTCCTAATCTCTTATCTACCACCCTTGCCCCCCCCCCCCGCCCTTAACTTTTCCCTAAACTACACAATCCCATGATCTGGGGGACTCAACTTGGGATCCCCATCCTTCCTCAGCCAAAGACATCTATATCCCTGAATATCAGCGAAATACCAGCGATCCCCATCATCTTTTTTATCTATGAAGGTTAAGACTCCTAAACACTCCCCAACAATGCAGCCAAGACTTAAGACCCGTTTTTCTCTAATAGGAATTCTTGGAGCCTTGAAACTCTGCCCCATGCCAGTGACGATCTTGGAGTCAGACAACTTTCATCAGCCCCCCCCCAACACACATCTCAGCATGCAGAGCCCCCATCCCACCAGGCCCCACCCCCAGCCTCCTGGAGGAGTCAGGGATCCGAGTCTGGCAGAGCTCTGACCAGCTCTTCCTCCCATCCCCCGTCCCAAGCCTTGACCGCCAGCAGCCGGCTCCTGTTCCAGCCCGCTCAGCTCAGAAACAAGCATCAAAAACCCAGTCACTCTGATTGCCTGAGTCCAGGTAGCTGACCTCAGCTCCCCCCACACCCCCACCAAGGCTCCTAGGACTCCTAGGACAGCTGGGACCTTGCCCATTGACACCTTTCTCACTTCCCCTTTGAAACCCCCTCCTTTGCTCCGATTCCGCCTCACTCCAAATGGCCCGCCCAGATCTCCTCATTTTCCTCCAACCCTTCCTCCTTTGGGACCCTCCCCCAGGCCTGGAGCCACCTTCTTTTCCTTCTTTATCTATCGCAGTCTCTCCTGGATTCAGGCATTCGGATCCCAGGGGTCCCGTTCTCCAAGCCCCAAGTCCAAACTCCGTCTCCCTCCAGTCTCTTCAGGAACGTATTCCCCGTTTCTGGGGACCCCTTCTCAGACACATCCTGCTCTTACCGGGCCCGGGCCCTCCCCCCTTCCTCCAGGACCGCCTCCCTCAAGGACCTGGCCTGCACCCTCCTCAGGGCTCACGGTCTCTAAGACTCGGACATTAAGAGTATAGTTGCCCCACTCCAGGACCCTAGGACCCCGTCCTACCTGATTCCCTAGGCCCAATGTCCCCCCACCCCTCATTGCCTCCCGAACTCGGGCGTCCTGACCGCCAGAATCCCACACCCCGGGGCCACTCAGGTCCCTCTCAGCCCCAACCCCCGGCTCCCAGCCACCTCAAGGGGAGCCCCCACTCCTTCCAGGACCCTCCCCTCGCGCTCACCTCGCTCAGGGCTGGGCGCACGCTCCGGGCCGCGGGCCCCGCAGCCGCATGACCGGCCCCGCGGCTTCCCCCGGCCGCCGCCGCCGCCACCGGGGTCGCCGGTGCCCGCGCCCCCCGCCCCCGCCCCGGAGCCCGGCGTCCCGGCCCCCTCCCGGCCTCCCACCCCCCACCCCCCGCGCCCGCGGCCTCACTCGGCGGACGGCGCCGGGAGCTGGGACCGGCGGCCGCTCATTGGCTACTGCGGAGGAGGGGAGGGGCGGGGAGGGAGGGAGGAGGAGGCTGCAGGGAGAGAGGGAGATGGGCCTTGAGAATGGGGGAGGCAGGGAGGGAAGGAGAATAGAAACAGAGGCAGAGAGCCCGAGAGGGGCAGGGGCACACAGAGAGGCAGAGAGGCAGAGCCGAGGATCTAGAGTCCCACCGAGACCTCGAGGCTGAGAAATTCTGAGACTCGCAGGTCTGGAGACTGGGGGAAACACAGAGGTGGCCTAAAAGAGAGAGAGGGAGAAAAGAAGAGGCAGAGATCAGGTCTAAGACCCCCGCTGCCCTCGGGCTCAGAGATTCTGGGGCTCTGGAAGTGGACAGGTCAGAGAGACAGAGAGACAGGGAAACGCTCACAGGCCCTGGGCTGAGAGAGGCTGAGACCCAGACACCTTGAGCTAGGGAAAGAGATAGAGAGAGAGACAGAAGGAGAGAGAGACCCTGAGAAGGAGAGAGAGCAGGGGCGATCCTGGGGCTCCCCTGATAAGGACTGGGGCTCTGGCCAGGCCTGGGGCGGAGCCTGGGGTCTGGGCAGCTGGAGGAGGCGGGAGGGGGCGTCCCGGGCCGGGGTCCCCAAAGCAGCAGGCGGGCGCAGAGCGGAGCCGGGTCCTGCAGCCGCCGCGGAGCCGGGAGCCGGGCCAGCCCCCCCCCCCACCCGCCGTGATGTCAGCGGGGCCACTCTTAAAGGGGCAGGCCGCCCGCCGAGGGTCGGAGCTGGGGCTGGGGGCCGCGGGCAGAGCATGGGGGTACCGCCCCGGTGCTGAGGGAGCCAAGGGGAGCCCCAGCATCCAACTGGACCGAGTCCCGGAAACCCAAGAGCCTGCAGAGACGAAGAGACACCGGGGCTCCCCGAGGGAGCCTGCGAAGCTTTGGGGCTCAGTCCCCTCCAAACACACAGACATAGGCACACCATTCAACTGGCCTCCCCGGGTCCGGGACTACATTTTCCATCAGCCCTGGCGGTGAGGGGCCGCACTTGGGGGGAGGGTCCACCGCGGTGTCTGCTGGGAACTGTAGTCTGTTGGGACTGTTTTTTCCACCCCCGCCCCCCTCCCCCGCAAGTGGGTCAAGGCAAAGAGGCCCGGACGGCGCGTCGGCCTGTCTCCTGCCTCTCTGGCTAACTCTTAAGCTCACGGGCTCTGCTTGCTTGGTTTCTCTGTCGTGGGGTCTCCCAGGGATCACTTCTCCAGGTCTCTCCCTAGGAGGTTTGCCTTTCATCTCCCCTCTCAGGACTGCCCCCACCCCCGCCCCAGTCTCTGGGTCTCAGTGTGGGTCTGTGAGCTTCTGTATGGCTCTGGGTGAGTAGGTGCGTGCCTGGGTCTCTGCGCCGGGGAGTCTCTACCTGACACTCCCAGCGGTCTGCGTGTCCATCTCTACGTCCTTGTGCACGTGCCCACTTCGCTCCTCTCCGCGGCGCTCGTGCCTCCCCCCACGCCCGGCTCTGCTCTTTCCCTCTGGCGCTGTGGGTACCTTCTCCCCACTTTGTGGGTCTCTGTGCTTCCCCCCCTCTCTGTCGCCCTGCCCCCAGCCTCTGGGTGTGTGTTTCCGTGTACAGTCACTGTCCCACCTCCACACCCCCTTCATTCTGCAAGCTTAGAAGAAAACATCCAAACACTTCAGCATCAGCATCCCAAATTTATTCTCCAGTAGCTGTGGCCGGGTGGGAGAGCCAAAGAGAAGAGTGGGCGTGGGGAGGAGGAGAGAGTCCCGGAGAGTGGCAGGCACGGGGTACGGCGGGGGGGGGGGGGGGGGGGGGG
>NC_058418.1:3704001-3721340 GCF_002201575.2 Neomonachus schauinslandi
GGGAACAGGATGGAGGAGGGGTTCCGAGCAGGACTGGAGCCATGCACCTGGCAGGCGAGCAGTGATGGGTTTAGGGTGGGGGCGTCTAGAACAAAAGCTGATTGAGAACAGCTGGGGTAATAAGAATCCTTCATACATCCCAGGAATCCCTAGAGTGTAGAAGAGGAGCGCTGGAGCATGGGGGCACAGCCTCCCACTTACTCCAGAATGGAGTGGAGATGGGGGGTCGGAGGTGGGGGTTTGTTCTGGAATCCAAGTCTGGAACAGCGCACCCCATGAGACTATTTCCCAGAAAGGAAAAAAAAAAAAAAAAAAGGAGAGGCACAGAGTCTACCAAAATGGAGTCTAGAACCCCATGGAATTGGGAGAGTGGTAGTGGTTCTGGAACCCGGGAGAGCAGAGGCCAGAACACTGAGGTGGGGGAGAATCCAGGGCTCAGCACAGCAGAATCTAGAACGCGGTAAGGCTCTAGAGACTGTATGGAGTTTAGAATGCCAAGAACGCTGCGGAGGGGCATCTAGCACCCACAGGGCAGAGGCTAGAATGCTGGGGAGCAAGAACAGAATGGGAGAGGGGGTGAAGAGGGGCTAAGGCTGGAGCGGGGAGGGAGCGATGGGGACACCTAGTGGCGGCAGGACAGATTACATGACTGGCACAGGCGGGGGGCTGATGGGGCTGCGGGCGTCCGGGTGCACAAAATCCGGGTTCACGTAGGTGAAGCCTTGGAAATCGGCCTGGTCGATGCTGGCCAAAACTAGGCGGTCTGGCGGGGTCAGTGCTGGCGCCGCCCGCGTGAAGAATTTGTCGAAGTTCTCGCCGCTGCGTCCACACTGTGGGAAGCACAGGGGAAGGAAAGATGAAATTCTCTTGGCTCCTTGGGTGTCCCTCTGCGTCCCCTCTGTGCATCTCCTGGCTCCTTTGGAATGTCTGCACATCCTTCACGTCCTCTGCATCTCCCGTTAGGGCGTCTCCACAGAGGGAGCCCCACCCCACCTCCACATATAGGAACTGGAGCTCCTGGGTACCCCCACCCCGAGGGACCAAGGTTTGTTCCCGAAAGGCGGCTGACCGGACGGGGTCTGAACGGAGGGGCGATCTCCAGTCGCTCCAAGCGCTCCCAGTCCATCCAGCGGAAAAAGCCATGAGCACGGATGGCGGGCTCCCCGTCTGGCCCTGAGCCCAGGCGCTTCGCTGGATGCTTAGTTAGGAACTGTGGAAAACACAGAGACACACAGACAGACAGAGTCCCGGACAGGGAGGCACAGAGAATGAGCAAGAGAGAAAGACAAAAACAGAGGAACAGAGACACAGCATAGAGACCCAGAGAGAGGAGAATAGCAAGGGGGAACAGGGGTGGGGGAGGTGGAGAGAAAGAGGAATGGGGGAGAATAAATGAGAATGAGATAGATGAACTCCAAACCCAGAGACCCGAGAACAGACAGAGAGAGAGAGAGAAATCAGGGCATCAGGGTATGAGGGGCAAGAAACCCAGAAAGAGGAAGGGGACAAGCAAAGAATCCCCAAAAGGGATGGAGGAGAAGGAGGAGAGAAAGAGAGAGAGGAGAGGAAAAGGGAAGGATGAAGGGAGGGAGAGAGAGAGAAAGCGGTTGGAGACCCAGAGCAAAGAGGGAACAGAGATCCCGAGAGAGGGGGAGATAGAGACCCAGGGGAAGGGCAGAGACCCAGAGAAGGTGGGAGATAGAGCAGATGTTGGGGGGAAGCAGAGATGCAGAAAGAGGGTGGAGATTCAGGAGACAAACCCCCAGAGAGAGGGGTAAAGATACAATATGAAGGCAGAGACTCAGAAAGAGAGAAGGAGAGTTCCAGAAAGAGGACAGAGACCCAGAATATGTGTGTATGGGAGTTGGGGGTAAGAGGGGAATAGACACCCAGATAGAGGGGGACAAAGATGCAAGAGGTGCATCCCCAGGGACACAGAGAAAAGGTGGAGACACAGGAAGCCCCATCGGATGTAGATGGAGGCAGAGGCGGGAGACAGAAGCCAGAGAGCGACAGTCAGAGAGAATGGAGACAGGAGCCAGAAGCAGAAGGGTGCTAATGCTTGTTGAAAAGCTGCCACGGGCTAGACTCTTTCTCTTGCACTAACTCCATGACCCCAGTAGAGGAGGCAGGCTCCCGGAGTTTTGGTGGCTTGCCCAAGATCCCACAGGAAGAGAAGTGGCAGGTGTTAGGTTCACCTGACCCACCCGGTTCTGGAGAGGCAGACCCTGGCCTTCCAGCACTCCACACAGTGAGCTGGGGAGTGGGTGCAGCGGAGGGGAAGGAGACAGAGGCCATCCTTGGACTGGAGGGGATAGCAGGGCAGTCAATTAGTGTTCTAATGACATCTCTGTATTATACAAACTTTTCCAGCAGATGGAAGGGAAGTAACTTGAGGGGTGGGAGCCTTTTTCTAATGTGCACAGAACCACTGCATGGGAAGCCCAGGATGGTGATGGTAGGGCACAGGGGTTGTCTGGAGGCTCTGGGGGTCAGGGGGCTCTCACCCCCTTGCAGATCGCCACAGCTTCCCGGGAAAGCGACTTGGGGTAAGTGACAGTTTGTTCCATGATGGCCTGAAACAGCTCTTCCTCATCCTCCCCATCAAAAGGGGGCTGAGGAAATAGAGGGATAGAGTCAGAGACTTGACAAACTGCCTCTCCCCCACCTTCCACACCCTCATTATCCACCAAGAACACAAATACCCCCCTCCAACATCCTAGGGAAAAATTGGACCAAGCCACCAAAGCTTTCTCTCTCCATCTCAGACTCTCTGCTTTCCTATCTCAGATGCACCAGCTCTCTGCACCTCCTTGCTGTTCTGTCTTTCTCTGCTATGCAAATCAGCAGGGCATTAATTAGACAATATGTCACTTAAATAGAAGAGAGACCAAAAAAATGCAGGAAAAACTGTAAAAGCATTCTCTTGGTTAGATGAGTGGCTTCCAGTCTTCTGGGATTAGGAAAAGCAATACCAAGGCAAGAATTCTTTTCTTTCTTTCCTTTTCTTCTTTTTTTTCTTTTCTTTTTCCTTTTTCTTTCTTTCTTTTTTTTGAGAGCATGCAGGAGCAGGGGAGGGGATGAGTGAGGAGCAGAGAGAGAAAGAATCCCAAGCAGGCTCCACGCCCAGCGAGAAGCCCAACACAGGGCTTGATCTCAGGACCCTGAGATCATGACTTGAGCCAAAATCAAGAGTCAGATGTTTAACTGACTGAGCCACTCAGGGGCCTCCCAAGGCAAGGATTCTTAATGTGGGGTCTAGGAAGTCTGTTTATACAATTGAGAGTGTCCATGAGCTTGAACAGGGGAAAAAGTACACCTTTATTTTTAAAAATCTCTAACTGAAATTTAGCATTCCCTTATAAACGTAGGCAAAAACCACAACAGTAGTACTTGTGACTTCATCACCAACAGAAACCACAGATATTTTCTTAGCACATTAGATTTGCAGATACCTCAAAATGTTAGTCATCTCAACTTCAAGATCCCTGGTAGACCTTCCTGTTTATTTCCCACCATTGTGAGACATTACCATTTAATTCATTAATAGGAAATCACATATATGTCCACATCCCAGTGTTCAATATTTACCTAATTGTATACCTTTAAATTAATTTAGTTGGCTGAACTAAGTTAAATTAAAATTTTAAAGTTTTGATAGCCATTTAAATACAATTGATTTCCTTTGTAATCCTATTATTTTATTTCAGGCATTTAAACACATTGTTCTGAGAAGGGGTCCTTGGCACCAAAAAAGTTTTAAGAACCTCTGGCCTAAAAAAAAAAAAAGAACCCTGGCCTGTGGGGAAATAATGCTTCAGGACCAAGGACAGCACTATCCAGGTAGGACATTCCCAACTGCTTAGCACCCCTCCTTAGATGGCAGACATCCCTTCTAACCAGCTCCTTTGAGAGGCCATGTAACAGATGCCATCCCACACCGTGTTGCCTTTAGCCAGGCCAGCCTCTCCCAGCTTCCCTTACCTGTCCTGCCAGCATCTCATACAGCAGAACCCCAAAGGACCACCAATCCACAGACTTCCCATAGGGCTGGTAGGCAATGATCTGGTGAGGAAGGATGGAAGTCAAGGAATCCTGGTTTGTGCTTAAGAAGCCTAAGACCCCTTCTGGCCTCACCCCCCTGGGAACCCTACCCACTCGAAGTGTTTTCAACACAAACTCTTCCCACTCGGAACACTTCGGCCAGAGCTCCATCTTTTTGGACAATTCACAAACAGAATTTACCTACTTAGAACATTCCTTTGGTCCCAAAAATAAAGACCATCTAAGGACCAAGTCAAAAGTTCCACCCAGCTAGAATATTTAGGTAACTGGACCTTCTCCTTAAGGAGAGGGTAAAATAAGGGCTAAATTTCAGAGACCAGAGAGTCTTAAATCTGGATGCATTTAAGATTCATCTAGGGGGCTGTCCTAGCCCTAAGAATTCCAGCCTCAATAGGTCAGAGTCAACAATATGTGTGTTTTTCAAAATCTCCGCAGGTGATTCTGACTCCCAGCCATGTTTTGAAACCATGGACATTGATCACACGATGCAAAGGCATTAGCATTGAATCACCCTGGAAGATTAAGAAAGGCAGCACTAACACCACATCCTCCCTCAACTGAGACCCTCTACCTACTTACTTACGGTCAGATCATTAGCTCCACCCCCTTAACAAAGTCCGAGTATACTCCCCCCCTTGAAATGTTCAGGAGACAGCCTCCACATGCCCAGTGTTCTGGGGGGACGGGCCCCACCCACTCAGAGTACACTCGAAGTTGTCTCTACCTTCTAGAATAGTCCTGCAATAGGTCCTGCTCTCTGAGAATTCTTAGGAGCCAAGTGGGTCCCGCTCTTTTAGAACACTCACCCACCTGTCCGCCCACTTTGCCAGCTTAGAGCCCCAGCTCCGCCCACTGGGAATGCGGGGCGCACAGGCCTCTCTGAGCTGCTTGCTGTTGGACCACCCACGACTCATGTAAAGACCCCAGGGTCAGGACCCCCACATTCCGAATGTTAGGCAACCAGCCACACACACACACCACCACCCCCTGCAAATTTGCACAGCACCAAGAGCAGCAGAGGGAGGGTACCTCGGGGGCTATGTAGTCTGGGGTCCCGCAGAAGGTGCGGGTTGTGGTCCCGGGGAAGACGTTCTCCTTACACATGCCGAAGTCAGTGATTTTGATGTGTCCTTCGGCATCCAGCATCACGTTGTCTAGTTTCAGGTCCCTGGTGGGTGGGAGGCAGGATGGATAGGAGTTGAGGGACGGGTGGAGTTCCACAGGCTGGAGCAGCAAGGTTTTGGTTTTTGTTTGTTTGTTTTGTTTTAAAGTAAGCTCTACGCCCAACGTGGGACTTGAACTCATGACCCCGAGATCACCAGTCGCTCGCTCTACCCAGTGGGCCAGCCAGGTGCCCCTGCAGCCGCGAGTTTGATCCCTTTGCCTCTAGGGGCCTGATGACCTCCAGTGAAAGGTCCAGACCACTCACCGGTAGATGATGCCCTGATTGTGAAGGAAGAAGAGGCCGATGGCGATTTCCGCTGCGTAGAACCTGGAGAAGGGGGCGGGGAGTCAGAGGTCAAAGACTGGGGCCCCCCTCCCCCCACCCCTCCTCTCTTGGGCGAGACTCACGCTGCATGGGGCTCCTTAAACTTGCCCAACTGCTGAATGTGGTACATCAAGTCGCCCCCGGTGACATACTCCATCACAAAATACAGGCGATCCTGGGGGGAGGGGGGCGGACGGGCGGGGGGGGCCTTAGAGGAGGGGACACGCTGACCAGAGGGTAGGACGCGTCCATTCCCGCCCCCTCCAGACAAACTTGGAAGGCTCCGGATCCACCCAGTCAGCAACCCAGAGCATCTGGCAGGTCCGGAGGACTCTAAGCCAGCCCCACAGAATCTCCACCCGCCCTATCCCCTGCTACTCGGAACTGGTCCCGCCCTCTGCGAATGGAAGACTGAGGCCCCCACATTCCCTGGAAATCCCAGGGGCACCGCCACCTCTTCCCGAACCTCCTCACGCAAACGCAACCCTGACCACCTGTTAGGAACCAGAGGTGTTTCGGGCCTCACTTGCAATGGACAATAATGTTTCTTTAAATCCAGGAAGCTGACTACGTTTATCCAGAGCTTTTTGAAGGAGTCATGCCCTCTCCAACCTCGGCGGTTCTCACTCTTTGTCCCGTCCCACGAACTGCGGGACACGCCCCATGTCTGATGAGACCTTCTCTCAGAATCCAAGAGTGACGACCTCGTTACTTGGAGCCCAGCTGTTGGCAGGCCACTCAGAAGCCATTCTCCTCCCCGCACTCCCTTTACTCAAACCTCCTTGGCTCAGAACACCCCCAGTCAAGACCCCGCTGGCTCAGGCCACGCCCAACAGGCTCCCATCCCTCTGGCCACGCCCGGTCAGCGTGCAGGAGGTTCTTTTGCCTCGCCAGAATCTCGGAATCCCGGAGCAGATGTCTGACCTGAGCCAGCCTATGCACCTCCCCTTCCTTACCGGGGTCTGGAAGGTGGAGTGCAGCTGGGTGAGAAAGTGGGGCCGCCCCCCGGGGCCTCGGCCCCCCAGGGCCAGCACTCGCTTCTCCACCAGGGTGCAGTCCACGTCATCATCCTGAACAATCACGTCTTTCTTCAGGATCTTGATGGCGTAGAGCTCATCAGAGCCCCTGCGCTCAGCCAGCATCACCTAGGGACAGAGCCCCAAAAGGCCCAGTCCATCTTGGGAACAAACCCAGTGATGCAGGTCCCTACCCCGCCCTTTCAGGGACACAGAGAAAGGGAATCCCAGGTCCTTCCTCTCTCTCTCTCTCTCTCTCTCTCTCTCTCTCTCTCAGGGGACCAGGTGCCCTGATTTTGCTGAGCACTCCCTCAGGGAAAGCATCCGAATCTTTATGCCTGTCCTCTCAGGGGAACTCAGGGGTCCCATCGAGCCCTTTTTGGGGACTCAGTCGCCTAGTGTCCCTCCCTAAAGACCAGGAATCTGATCTCCCCCCCCAGACATCCTCCCCTTTCCCCCCTAGGACCCCAGGAATCCAACCTTCCCAAAACTGCCTTTTCCTAGAACCATGAGGAAGCTGAAGTCAGAGATGTGCAGACGTCCAGGGCTCGTCCCAAAGAAACAGCGCTTGGAGTCGGTGGGACTGGGAGATGGGGAAGGGATGGGAGAGGAAGAGGGACCCATCCGCACCCGCTGTGAGAAAGGGGAGAGATGCGGAGGTAGTTAGACCCCAGACGGGCATATGCCCCCGAGAGAGAGCATCCAAGAATGAAAGGGATGTGGAGAGACAGAGAGAAAAAGAAAGTTGTCTCTGCCCCCTCCCCATCCCCCAAGTTGGCTTAAGAACTTGTACTGGCTTTCCACAGCCTGGAGGGTTGGTCATTTAACTAACACTCAGACATTTACTATATGCCATTAGATAACCTGCTATCACCCCCCCCCATTTTATTTTTTATTTTTAGGTAATCTCTACACCCAACATGGGGCTCAAACTCACAACCCCAAGATCAAGAGTCTCATGCTCCACTGCCTGAGCCCGCCAGGTGCCCCCACCCCCACCCCCATTTTAGAGAAGAGGACATTGGCACAGAGACATTAAATAACTTGCCCAATGTCACACAGCAGATTAAAAAGCAGAGCCAGAAATCAAAATCCATTAAAGCCAGAGATGGCGTCTCGCCCTCCTTTTTGTGTCTTCAGCATCGTCCAGCACTCAGGGTGCTGAATGGACGAAGGTCTCTCAGGACACAAGCGCTGAGCGCATTTCCTATTGCTCAACCTTCAGAGCACACCCAGAGTCAGAACACAGACACGACCACTGCTTCCTGCTCCTCCCACCTGCGTCTGCACAGAGCCTCCTCTCCCCTTCCCCCTCTGCCTCTGTCTCTGTTCTCTACACAGAGCTCGTGTCCTGTTCAGGCCTAAACCACCTCAGCCCACCTTTGATGCTCCCACCCCCCCACCCCATCTCACCCAGTTTAAAAGCTAAAATCCTGGGGTGCCTGGGTGGCTCAATCATTAAACATCTGCCTTTGGCTCAGGTCATGATCCCAGGGAGCCTGCTTCTCCCTCTCGCACTCCCCCTGCTCGTGTTCCTGCTCTCGCTATCTCTGTCAAATAAATAAGTAAATAAAATCTTTAAAAAGCTAAAATCCTTCCAGTGAATGACAAGTCACACCCCTTCCCTCTCTGATTTAATGTCCTACTTTTTCCCACCCTCTCCCCCCCTTCAGCCCCACTGTCCTCCTTGCTGTGCTACATACACTCCCAGCCTGCTCCCACCACAGGGCCTTTGCACCTGCTCTTCCCTCTGCCTGGAAGGTTTTCCATCCTTCAGCTTTGAAATCTGGTCTCTCTCTCCTGTGCCTGGAGAATCCCGCACTCCCTCCTGGACTCACCACCCCGCTCAGAAGCTTTCTCTGGCTCTCCCAGGCTGAGCAGCTGCTTCCGGCACTCCCCAGTGCCTGAGGCTACTACTTCCATTATCAAACATAGTCCTTCTGGATGGATGTCTCTATCTGTACCTTTCTCCTACTTTGAAATTGGAGCTCCACAGGGAATGGACTGATTCTACTCCCAGAGCAGGGTTTGGCTTATGTGACACCTCAGGAAATAGGTGTTGAGTGAGTGAGAAAAGGAATGGAGGACAGAAGGCCACAGTGCTAAATAGAAAAACTCAAGGATCCGTTCAGGTGTCACCTCCTCAGGGAAGTCCCTCCCTGGCCCCCCCCCCCCCCCAGGCTGGCTGAGCGGCTCCTCCAGGCTTCTCGGTGCCCTGGGCTACCTCTGATGTAGTACATCCCGGCCAGGTTCCCCTCCGGGCTGCTAGGTTTGCTCAGCAAGCACAAGACCGGCCGCCAAGTCTATGCTCAGCCCATGGGAGTGGAAATGAAAGCAGGTATCAGGGGAGCGAGACGTGGGGACAGACATGCAGACCACAGGAATGAAACTCTCCATTCTGGGCCTGAGCTCTACTCACCTCATACAGTTCCAGGGGGTAGTTACAGGCCTGGGGGAGAAGAAAGCCAGAGTTAGAGCACCCAGGGAGGTAGGAGGTTGCCCTAGAGCATAGGGTGGCGACTCCAAACCCCCAAGCCATGGGAATGGATAGGAACTCTAATTCCCATCACACCCTGGGGCAGGAGTCCCGAGAAAGGCAGGGGAAGGAGCCCCGGGGTCTTCTGGGAATTGTAGTCCCAGTTCGCGCAGGCACCCAGCCGCTCTGAACTGTGGGAGGCAGGGCTGGACTCCCCCTGGGGGAAGCCGGGCCGAGTACCTCAAACTTCTGGAGAAGGCTGCAGTTGTCAGCATCAGCCACCGGCACATTGTAATATTCGCCCTCCTCCTGGTTCAGTAACTTGTACCTGACATACAGACGGAGACCGGAACCGGGCAGGAGGCGGGGTCGGGGTGGGGGTAGGGGGGGGGGGGGGGGAGAGGGACAGGGGAGGAGGGAGAGAGAAGCGCAGGGAGGCAGGATGCTGGTGGTCCGGAGGAGAGAGACCACGCCCCTGCCCCGTCCTCACCAGCCGTCCACCGGCGCCTTGAGCAGCTCCGAGACACCGAAGGACATGGCACCCATGAAATCGTTGCGGGAAGTCCGGTCCCAGTCCCACACCTCCACGCTGAGCCGGCGCTCCACGTCCCCCGGCTTCAGGTTGCTGCGGGAAGGGTGGGGCGGAGTGAGGGTCTAGCTCCCTACTCCCCCAACTCCCCCATCCTTGGTGCTGGAGGAGGACGCAAGCCCTTCTGGGGTGAGCTGGGGTCTGTTCCTACTCCCTAAAGTGTCCTGTCATCTCTGAGCCTCCCGAAGGGGGTCTTCCCCAATATCGGGACCTTGAGTACATCTGGACCGCGCTCAGTCTCTCTCCCTTCCTCCCACATTCTTGGCTCCTTCCGATCCCTGCGTCCTGTCCTTTCTCTCCAGATCTCTCTCCTATCGGAGTCTCTGTGCCCCCTCCTTCCTCTGGGTCTCTGTCCTTCTGTCTTTCTGTTAACTGGCTTCTCTTTCTCTTCCTGCCACCCACCCACCACCCCTCTGCTTACACCCCACCCCCCTGCATTCTGTCTATGTGTCTCTTTGGGTTTGTGTCTCTTCTTCTGAACACCCGCCATCTCTGTCTCACTCTAAAGTAGTGGGCTTTGATGGAGATTAAATGCACAGATCTCTCTCTCTCTCTCTCTCTCTCTCGGCTTCTGTAACTCCATCACTCTCCCTCAGTCACTCCATTCCCTCTCCCACCGCCTTTCTCTGCCCTTTTCTTGGGTTCCTTCTATCCTAACACCTCCCACCATCTGCTCTCTGGGGTCTTGTGGGCCACCAAGACCCTCAGATCATTCTCTGTCAGCCATCACAGCGTCCCCTGCACCCGAGGCTCACAACACAAAGGTCTCGTTCCACACAGGGTTTAGTGTGGCTTTCACCGTCCGGGTCTTCTGTTTTGTCAAGTTCCGAGGGTCTGGGATAAGCTTCAGCTTCACATAGGGATCCGACAGACCATTGGGATCCATTGGGATGAGGTTACGGGCCTCGCCAACTGAGAGGAGAAGTGAAGGAGGGTACACCGGGTTAGAGATCCAGGAAGAGGCCCCTAAGTCTCTCCCAGTCGGCAATCAAAAATCCAAGCTCGAAGCCATTCTGACGACCCAGGTGTCTTTGGTCTCTTACCTCTCCAGTACCCAGAAGACAGGGCCTAAATCCTTTTTCCCAGCCAGGGACCCAGAAATCAGACCCAGAGCCCCCTCCTCCCTGAGGACCCCGGAGTGAGGACTCTGGCCATATCACCAATAGTAATCCCAGGCCTCCCTCAGAATCAGGTTTTCTCTCCTCCCTCCCTCTCAAGGACCTTCATTTAGAATGGCCATTAAGAGGTGCTGAAAGGGGGGGCTCCTGGGTAGCTCAGTCGTTAAGCATCTGCCTTTGGCTCACGTCAGGATCCCGGAGTCATGGGATTGAGCCCCGCATTGGGTCCCTGCTCAGCGGGAAGCCTGCTTCTCCCTCTCCTACTCCCCCTGCTTGTGTTCCCTCTCTCGCTGTATCTCTCTCTGTGTCAAATAAATAAATAAATAAAATCTAAAAAAAAAAAAAGAGGTGCTGAAAGGGGGCCCTTGGGTGGCCCGGCATCGGGCTCCCTGCTCAGCAGGGAGTCTGCTTCTCTCTCTCTGCCCTTCTCCCTGCTTGTGTGTTCTCTTTCTCGCTCTCTCTCAAATAAATAGATATATTTTTTAAAGATTTTATTTATTTATTTGAGAGAGGGGGAGAGGGAGAGGGAGAAGAAGACTCCTGGCTGAGTAGGGAGCCCGATGCGAGGTTCCATCCCAGGATCCTGGGATCAAGCCCCACATTGGGCTCCCTGCTCTGCAGGAAGCCTGCTTCTCCCTCTCCCACTCTTCCTGCTTGTGTTCCTGCTCTCGCTAACTCTGTCAAATAAATAAATAAAATCTTAAAAAAAAAAAAAAAAGGCGCTGAAAGTTGCAAGAGTCAAGGCTGGGGACTCCGCTACAAGGTGGAAGGGGCGTGGCGGGGTGGTGCTCAGCCTTTGCAGGTGGGGTCAGGAGGGTGGGCGTGACCCTCAGGGGGTGTGGCCTTCTCTGTAGGGTTGGGTGGGCAGCGCAGGTGAACACCTTGGGCCCTTCCCCCTGGGTAAGAGGGCGGAACCAGACGCAGGAGCCGGGCTTCACCTGTGACGTGTATCTCATCTGCAGTCGGAGCTCGGATTTCCAGCTGCAGGCGCCCACGGCGCTCCGTGTGGTCCACCCCGCACAGAGAGGGCACGCTGCGCACACAGCGTCGGTGCACGTTCATCTCGCAGCCTAGGGGGGACAGAACGTGAGGTAGCGTGTCCCGCCGCCCCCCCACCCCCAGACGCCATCCTCCAGCACTACCCGGAACCCAGACACTGCGCTTTGAAAGGGGCCCCGAGGGGCACCTGGGTGGCTCAGTTGGTTGAGCGACTGCCTTCGGCTCAGGTCGTGATCCCGGAGTCCTGGGATCGAGTCCCGCATCGGGCTCCCGGCTCGGCGGGGAGTCTGCTTCTCCCTCTGACCCTCCCCCCTCTCATGTGCTTTCTCTCTCTCTCTCTCTCTCAAATAAATAAATAAAATCTTTTTTAAAAAGAAAAGAAAAGAAAAGAAAGGGGCCCCGGAGCTCCAGGTTCTGGCAGGAGCCGCAAGGGTAGACTCACAGGAGCATTTCATGCCCTGGTGCACCAGCCCGTAGAGAAGGGAGCCGCAGTGGTCGCAAAAGGTGGGGCTGCTATAGCTGTGCAGACGGAACTTGTGCTTGTTTCGGGGGTCCTGGAGGCAGAGAGGAGACATCAGAGGGGGTTCAGGAGGGGGGGTGCCCTAGACCCCTGGGAGATAAGCCCTTTGAACCCTGCCTCCTCTGCCTTGCTCTCCCAGTCTTCTGCGGCTCACTCATTCGCTCTACAATATTTATTGAGGGCCTACTGTGTGCCAGGCACTGTTCTTGGTGCCAGGACCAGCCGTGAACAAACAAAAACTCCTGTCCCCGTGGAGTTTCCTTTCTAGTGGAGGGAGACAAAATAAACAGTGAATAAATAAAATAGTATGAGAGATGGTAGCAGGTGCTTTGGAGAAAAATGAAGCAAGAAAGGGGATTGCCAGGGGTGGGGACTGAAATTTGCAGAAAGTCATCAGGGAAGGCTTCACTAACAAGGTGGCATTTGGGCAGAACCCGCAGGAGGTGGGGCTCCTAATGTTCCAAGTCCCTGTGCTCCCCACCCCCACCTCCCAAAGGCTGTTCTCTGAGGACTTGTGGGCCACAATGAACTCCAGATGGTTCACTGTCAGCCTCTGTCAATGTCTGCCCACTGATGATCTGCCTTCTCTGAGCCCCTTGTGAGATGGAGAATATGACCTCTCAGTCAATGAAAGACCAAGTGTAGGGGCACCTGGCTGGCTCAGTCGATGGGAGTGTGCGACTCTTGATCTTGGGGGTGTGAGTTCAAGTCCCATATTAGGTGTAGAGATGAAACAAAGAATGAAAAGAAAGGAAAAAAAGAAAGAGAGAAAAAGAGGAAAGAAAGAAAAGAAAGAAAGAAAGAAAGAAAGAAAGAAAGAAAGAAAGAAAGAAAAAAAGAAAAAAAGATTAAGTGTAAACTGCATAGCAGGGCCTGGCATGCTAAATGTGCTCAGTACTGTTATTTGTGCTGCTGTGGTTACTATTCACAATTTTATTGCAGTCTCCACATAGCCCTGGGTTTAAATAAGAGCTGGGCCATTTACCAGCTGTGTCATTTGGGGCAAGTTAGTGGCCAATTTTGAGCCTCAGTGTCCTCTTCTGCCCAGTGGAAATCAACAGTCTGTATCTTGAAGCAATGCTGAATGTCCAGAGTCCAATTAAGCATGAATTTAGGACACCGGTAAAGCATTCCTTCCCCACCCCTGGCAGTGTCTGAGTGTTAAATAATTTGGTATTTGCCTTTTTCTAGGAATGCATTGCGAGAGTTATCACTAGGGTGAAAATTCAGGATATTCTTGGACTTTTATTTATTTTTGCAGTTTAGCGGGGATTCTATTTTGAATGACACTGGGCGGGTGGGGTAGGGTGTGATGATCTCTTTCAATTCTCTGGGCCTCTAACGATCTTCAGCTGACCCTAACTCAAAGGGTGCCTGTCGCTGTAAGTGATATACTATGTAAAAGTTCTCAGCAGGGTGCCTGACTCACAAGCTCCATCGCTCCATGGAGAGAAGCTGTTTTTATTCTCAAGGTGAAATCACCATTACAAAGGAGACAGAGCTGCAGCTCCAGTTAGATTAACATCCACATTTTGACTCTGCCCACTACCCAGCTAGTGGCTTCCCTCCACGCTGAGCTTTGCAGAGACTCAGCCTTCCTTCCTATAAAATGGGGCCGCGAGGCCTCCCTGAAAGGGGTCTAATGGAAATCATGCTTGCCAAGCCCTTCCCACTTCTTTAGCCCCTGATCCATGTGACTGACAACAAGATCAAAAGAATTAAGAAGGAAAAAAACGTCAGAGTGAGGTAGAGGAAGATCCCTCCTCTGCTTTTTCATCGGTAACAGCAACAATTGTACAAGGATAATAATCGATATGTTGTCTCTCGCCATGTACCAGGTACCATCCCAAGCATTTGACTCATTTAGTCCTCAAAATAATCCTTTAAAGTAGGCATGGTCATCATCCCCATTTTGCAGATGAGGAGCTCAAGAGGTGCAGAGAAGTAAATTAAAAACTTTGGAGGGTCACAGAACCTCTGTGTGGTAGAACTGGGATTCAAGCCCAGGTTTTTGGCTCAGGAGCCTCTGCTCAGATGGGGACAGGAACAACATCTCATCTTATATGTTGTGCAGACTCACTCCTGTACTGTCTGCCAGATACCTGCTGAGTGCATGCAATGAGCACTGGATAAATCAGAAGTATTGTTGGTGGTGCAGGTGGGCAGGTGAGGTGGCTAATCATGGACATATATGGGTGCTAGTAGACAGTGGTGCTCAATAGATGTCCTATGAAATCACATCCTTTATGTAAATTTCAATTTCCTTCACCTAACCAGCTGGCAAAATGTCCCATGGAGTTCTGGAGATCTCTCTGTCCCTTTCTCTCTCTCAGGTTCTCATTCTGTCCCTTTCTTCATCTGCTAATCATAAAGCTGGCTCCAACCTTATGTCAAAACCTGGGCTAGACCCTCAAGCCACCTGGCTTCATTGAACTATCAAAACAAGCCGGGGGCTGCCTGGGTGACTCAGTCGTTAAGCGTCTGCCTTCGGCTCAGGTCATGATCCCCGGGGTCCTGGGATCGAGCCCCGCATTGGGCTCCTTGCTTAGTGGGGAGTCTGCTTCTCCCTCTCCCACTCCCCCTGCTTGTGTTCCCTCTCTCGCTGTGTCTCTCTCTGTCAAATAAATAAATAAATAAAATCTTAAAAGAAAAAAAAAACAAGCTGGGGGAGGTCGAGATTTATGCTGTCCCACCCAGTAGCCACTAACCGCACGTGGCTATGTAAATTTAAATCAGTTCAAATTAAATGGAATTTAGATTTCCGTTCCTCAGGCACGGTAGCCCCTCTCAAGTGCACCTCTAGCTAGCTGGGTGTGGCTGGTGGCTGCCGTCATGGACAGCACACGTAGAGGGGAAGTGGAGGCTCAGAGAGAAGAGCCCCAAGGCCAGACAGAAAGCGAAGGAGGGATCAGGAACGGGCCACAGGGTCGACTGTTCCTGTAAGTCGACCTGACATCCCCCCGATGTGAAGCGGAGGGAGGGAGGGAGAGCTTGTGCATGTCTCTGAGTGTGCGCATGAGGGATCTGTATATGCACGTGTGTGTGCTCATGGGGATATGTGCATGCACGTGCAGCTGTGTGTGTGTGTGTGTGCATGCGAGCACACGCACGTGTGCACTGAAGGGTCTCCCTGGGCCTCCCTCTCCGCGTCTCAGAAATCATTCTCCATATCTACCATTTTCTATTCTAGCTTGTCTCTCTGGGTCTCTGCAGCCCTGTTTCTCTGAGTTTCTTGTCTCTGTCTGTCTCTCTCAGTCCCTGTGGCTCACCTTTTCCTCCCTCCTGGGTTTCTGTCTCTGTTCCATTCCTCTCTTTCTCTGTCTGGGTCTCTATCTTTTTCTGCATTTCTGAGATTCTCTCTGTCTTATCTCAGTGCCTGCATCAATAGTTGTCTCTCTCTCTCTGTCCCTCAACTCTCTGTTTTTTTTTTTTTAAATCTCTTGATCCCTGGATGACAGCCCACCCCCTCCAATGCTCTCTTTGGTCCTCTCACCCCTGCCTCTTCTCGGTCCCCCACCTGTGTCCCCAGCCTGTCTCAGCCCCCTCTCATTTCCCCTTTCCAGGCCAAGGGCAGGGAATCTGGGCCAGACTAGCTCCCCCTATCTCTCCAGCCCCCCTCCCCTCCCAGCCTTAAAAATAGCAGGAGAAATTGGGACGGACGCCGAGGGGGTGAGGGCGGGGGCGCGGCCCAAAGAGAAAAAATCAGGTGTCCGGGCACTCACATCCGTCTGGGGGCCCTTCCCAGCGCCTGGACACTCGAAGGTCACAAATTCGTGGCATCGTCGATGAACCACAAAGCTGCAGACTGAAGGTGAGAATCATAGAGACATAGAGACAGAGAGAGAGCCCAATGGATAGAAAATCAGAAAGACAGAGACCCCTACAGAAAGAAAACCAGAGAGGGGGGACCCCAAAATCAAGAGAGTTTAATAGACAATCAAAGGAGAGACCCCCAACATGGCGTGGGGAAGGGAAACCAGGAGACAGAAATTCAGGAGATGGACCCAAAGACAGAAACAGATACACAGAGCATCACAGAGCAGAGAGACCCCAGTGCCTACACACAGCCAAAGGGAGACACAGAGACCGAGAAAGACAGACACAGGGACACAGAGAGAAAACAGGATCCCATCGACAGACACAAGCCCACCGAGGCAAGAAAGCAAGGAAAGAGGCAGGCTGAGGAGGAGAGCAAACAGAGAAATGTCCTCCGACAGAAGAGAGAGAGCAGTGACTTGGGCAGAAGTGAGTCTGGGGGCTGCTGCAGGCCTCCCCCTTCCTGACTCACTCTGTTTTCAACAGTAGCAGCTGGTGCTTTAGGACTCGCCCCCCTCTCCCGCCCCCCATAACTGCCAGCCCCACCCGGCCCCCACCCGCCCATTGGTGACCCCACCCGGCCTGCCCCTGCCTAGGACTGTTGGTGTTGTCATGGCGACAGCAGCTTGAGGGGGGGGCTCTGACTTCTCATCTCTAGCCCCTCCCTTTCAGCTCCCCTTTTCCAAATCTCCCTGTTCCCATGGCAACAGATTCTCCAAATATCTGTCCCCACCTGGAGCCGGCCGAGGGAGGGGCCCCCAGCACCACCTCCGCGGTGGCCCCGCCATCAGAGCTCCCTCCCCACCACAGGCTGTGTCTCTGCCACACCCCCCGCCCCGGGCTCCCCCGCGCCTCTCTGGGGACCGAAGAACACGTGTGTCAAGCCTCCTGGGCTGTGGGGCCCCAGCCTCCACCCTCCTGAGGGTCCCAGGAGTCTGGGTCCCCAGCTCTTACCTTGACATTGCAGGCCCTGTTTTCCAATCCCCCTGCAAGATCAAGGATCAGAGGTCAGTGCAGAAAAGGGTACCCGGTCTCCCACCTCTGCCAGCCTTACTGCACCTTGCTCCCCCCGTGAGCAGGACCCCAGCTGCCTCTTGTTCTAGAACCCAGACATTCTAGTCCTCAGCTCTTCTTCTCTCAGACGCAGGAGCCCAGGCCCCCAACCCCTCCTCCCTCAGGCCCAGGAGTCTAGGCCCCCAGTCCGTCCTCCCTCAGACCCAGGAGTCCAGGCCCCCAGCCCCTCCTCCCTCA
>NC_058418.1:3721740-3866038 GCF_002201575.2 Neomonachus schauinslandi
TCTCTGTGTCTCTGTCCCTGTCCAGTGTTTCTGGCTCCCTGTCTCTGTCCCTGTCCTGTGTTCCTGGCTCCCCGTCTCTGTGTCTCTGTCCCTGTCCAGTGTTCCTGTCTCTGTCCCTGTCCAGTGTTCATGGCTCCCCGTCTCTGTGACCCTGTCCCTGTCCCTTGCCTCTATTTCTCTGGGTTTTTTTGCTCTGTGTCTCCGTCTATGCCTGTGGCCAACCTGTGACCCTCTCTGGGTCTTGGTGTCCCTCTTTCTGTGGTGTCTGTCTCATCAGTGTTCCTTGGCCTCTCGCCGGAGGTCCCATACATTCCTGTTTCCGTCTCCCTGACTCTCTCCCTCTTCTCGCCTCTATTTGTCTCTGTGGCTCTTTCTCGGTCGCTCTCCATCGGGCTGTGACTCTGGGCCTCCGTGTCTCCGTCCCTCTGTGTCTTTCTCTTGGAGGGTCAGTCTCTGTCTCCCGCACCCCTCAGCCCTCCTTCTCCCCGTGCCTCTGTGTCTGCGAACCTCCCTGTGCTCGCCTCTTCCTCCTCCTCCGTGCCCGGCCTTCTCTCTGACCCACTCCCTGGCTCTGCCAGCGTCTCCCTCGGTCGCTGGGGGTCTCTCTGGATGTTTGAGCTCAGTGTCTCTCACCCCACCCCGCCCCCCATCTTTATCCCTTTCTCACCCTTCTGGCTAGGAACCTCTCTCTCCGCGCCTGGGGGTCTCCCCGTCCCTCCACGCCCCTCTCTGGCCCTGGAAAACCCTGTGCATCCCCGTGCCTCCGAACGTCGGCCTTGCCGGGCTCCGGTCTCCGCTCTGTCTCTCCGCCCGCGTCCCCACCCCTCTCCAGTAGCGCCCCGGCCCTCCCCCAACTCCCGAGCGCGTCCGGTTCCCGGCTCCCGGAGACCCGCTCTGTTGCCAAGGGCAACCACGGCCCGCCCCGCGCTGCGAAGTGCGGTGCATCCTGGGATTTGGAGTCTGAGCCTGAGGACTACCTGTTGTGGCGACGCGGCCGAGAACTTCCTCTCCCGGCGTGCCCCGCGAGGCGGAGGAGGGGCGCCGCGGCGGCGCCTGGGGACCCGGCCCCCCGCACCTTCTTCGGGAATTTTGGGGGTCCGGGGAGGCTTCCCGACGCCGAAGGGGAGGTGAGGGAATCCGACTCTTCTCCAAACCCCTCAGAAGTGGGGTGCTCTTGCCTGCCAGCCACCTCCAGGCGTCCGGCCTGCCCAAGGGCAAGGATATGGGGTCGGGGTGGCCCTGGAAACTGACCTAGGATCGATCCCACCTTGCCCTGCTTGGCTGCTTTTCCCGCATCACCAACATATCACCCCCGAGCTCTAGAGCTGTTCTCTCTGGTCCCTTCCAGAAGGGGTTCAAGCGGGGGGTGGGGGGAGGGGAGGGGGGCGAGACGCCCTTGGAGGAGGCAAGCATTGGTGTGGGTCGGAATTCCGGGGTGGGCACTGCAGAGATCAAACGGAGGCTTCTCCTGGAGAAGGAGTTTATCTATTCCCGTTAGCCCTTCCTTCTCTTCCGGGGGGGCCTCCTCCCTCCCTCGACATATCGCTTGCCATTGCTTTTGCGGGTGTTAAGTGCAGAAAATGGGTTTCATGATCCTGGGATTTTTGCGGGTTTGTTTATGTATTTGTGATTCTCCTCAGGCAACAGGACCTTCTCTGGGACAGATTCATTGTAGGCGTAATTTGTTTGCTCTTTATCAAGGTCCTCTATGGACAGGTTGTGTCAGGGAGCTTGGAACTGGGGGTAAGATGGAGCGGAGGGTGGGCATGTAGGCAGCGTCAGATCCTGAAGGCCCCTGGTATCACCTGTAGGCAGATATGGATTTGAGCAGGGGAGGGCAGTGTCAGAGGTTAGAAGCATCCCCCTGGGGCCAGGGTGGGCAAGAGGTGGGCTAGTCAAGGAGGAGGCTGGGGTACTAGCTCAGAACAAACAAAATGATACCTGAGCTGGGTCAGGAGCCTGGACAGACAGTGTCTGGTGAGCGACTGACAGAGCTGATGGGAAGAACCAGAGCCTGGGTTTGCAGGCTCGGGAGCCTATTACTGAGATGGGGAACCCAAGGAGTTGATTTTGGGAAGAAACGTTGCACTCAGATGGGGACACTGTATTTCTGAAATGCTCATTGGATTCCAAGGAGGGACAAATCTTATCCATTTCAATCCTAACTAGTTATCCTGGCTTGAGAGAGTAAATTTGGGAGATCCAAAGGCCAAAGTTTTCTTGGCCCCAGGCTCCCTCTTCCACCAGACCCAAGAATCTGGACCTTGCCCTCTCTCCTGGAGCCCTCCTCCCCAGCAATAAAGCAAGCACAGTTTTTCTTTTATCTTTATATTGTTGTAAAAAAAAAAACAAAACCACTATGGATGTGGGAGTGAGGAAACGGACAAGTCTTCCCTCTGTGGTTGACAGCGGGGACTGATGGGAATCAGAAGCTCCAGGGAATTAAAAAAAAAATAAAATATATATTTATACATTTATATATATGACGTTACGCGTGTGAGTCCTGGAGAAGCAGGAAGCAGCTACAAGAAGCAACGAGCATGCAGAAACACACGTGTGTGTGTGTGTGTGTGTGTGTGTACCACACTCAAGCAATGCAATTCAATTCCTCTGACTATGGCAACAGCAATCCCCACCTACCCAACCCAACCACCCCCCAGAAAAAGACGTTGAAAAGAAACTTCCCTTTTAGAAGAGGGCCACCCAGTACATTTTGTCCTCGTGACCAGGAAAAGGAAAAAAAAACCAAAGAAACAGAAAGCAAACAACCAAACAAACCCAGGCTCACATTGCCTTTAAGGCTGGCAGTGGCCAACCTCTTCTCCCAGCAAAGGCAGTCCATGCTGTTTTTAACAGAGGCAGGAGGGCCACATCCCTGCCCCTATAAATACTTCAGACAGTTGTCCTTGAGACCATGCAGTTCTTTGCTAGCCACTTTTTCAATAACCCAGACAGCACTTGGGATGGAAAGCATTCACCCTTTACTTCCTTTAAGATGACCTCCAGGCAGTGGAATTTTAGTAAGCCTGGCAAAAATTCTGGTCAGTAAGCCTGGCAAAAGTTCTGGAGCCAATCTCAGGTGAGGCTGGGGGCCGGGTAGGGCCCGGGGACCCAAGGCCTGTGCTTTAAGCCTCATGCCCATTGGAGATCACTGGCCTCCAGAGATTAAAGGGGACATGTGCTGTACACCGCCCTCCACTGGGAGAAAGGGAGCCCCATCCCTAGCTACCCACCCCCACCCCCACAAACACACATGTACACACCAACTAAGGCACAGCCAGGGCGGGCAGGCATGCTTTGGCAATGAGGCCCCTCGGGAGGCCCAGGGTATGAACAGCTGCAAAGAGGGGGGTGGGACATGGAGCTCAGCACCTTTGGAGGTGGGGGGACAGTGGAGTGGTGGCAGAGAAGAAAGAAGTCTCAGAGCTCCCAAGGAAATCGGAAGAAAGAAACCAGGACAGAGATGGCCAGGATACAGGCAGATGAGAAAACAAACAAGAGGACCAGAATAGAGCCGAGAAACAAACAGGTAGGAAAGAAGAGGTGAAAACAGAAAGAGGCAAACAGGCAAAACAGGATGTGGGCAACCCAACAAAACAGGAAGGAAAGGCGAGAGCAACAGGAGAGAGGAGGCAGGAGCTAAAGGAACGGAGACGAGCAGGATGAATCGGGGAGGAAATGAGAAAGGTAGGAGAGAGGGAGCCAGGAAGAGGAAATTAGGGCGTGGGAAAGAAACCTCTGCGGACAAGAGGGAATTGAGAGCTCCCGTCGTCACCGTCGTCGGAGCCTCAGACCCTAACGAAAACCAGGCGGGCCGAGTACACCAGGTCAGCCAAGTAAGCCAGCAGGTTGATGGCCGTCAAGATGGCCACGGCCAGTCGGCAGTCCCAGGCGCACACGTAGTAGGTGTGACGGGCGCTGCAGCTCGCGTCCCCTGACCGACGGGGCTGGCCACCGTGCTTCTCGCTGAACTGGTAGAGCGGCCAGAGAACAATAGCAGTGGCGTACAGAAGGACAGAGAGCAGGGCCAGGCCCGACAGGAAACTGGGGAAGGAGATGGGCAGCATGTTGGTGCAGTCGCCCAGGTTCAGCAGGATGGCCACGGCCGCCAGGATGAAGCAGATGGAGTACACGGCCACACACCACTCCAGGGCCGGCTGGTGCTGGTACAGGGAGGGGCTGCTGATGAAGGCGAAGATGATGCAGGCCACAAAGGTCTCCAGCACCTTGAGCAGCCCAGGCACGGTGGCCATGTAGCCGGTGATCTCCCCGGGGCGGGCCCGGGTCCAGGCCACTTCGGTGGCGTAAGCCACGCAAGCGATGCAAGAGAAGGCGGTGGCGGCGATGGCGTGGTCCCGGGAGCGGCCGTGAGACAGGAACTGGACGTAGGTGGTGGGGTAGATGATGGAGGCCGACAGGCAGAAGAGGGCAGCGTAGCACGCATAGGTGATGGGGAAGTTTCTCCAGGACAGGGGGAAGCGGGACTGGAGCCCGCATAACTCGACCATGAGGATGATGAGGGTCACAGAGAAGCAGAAGCACCAAGTGAACATGGACCAGTTACCCATGATCCCAGTCCAAGCACCCACACTGGCCACCAGGGAGAAGGCCACACAGGTGCAGAGCAGCTGCAGCAGGCGGAGGAGGCCCAGGGGCTGGGTCAGCGCCCGAGGGGACCCCACGATGGCTGGGGAGCCCAGGCCTGAGGATGACGACATGGTGGTCGTGACGGTCGTGCGGGTCACCGTCACCGGCATGGCTGGGAAGAAGGGAAAGGAAGTGTCCGCCAACGGTTCCGCATGTGGGAGTCCAGGCCCTCAGCCCCTCCTCCCCCGGGAACAAAGTAACCTGGACTCTAGCTCGGGGTGGAAACCCAGGGTGCAGGCTTTTCAGTTTTCAAAGTGGGACAGTTGCAGGCCTATGGGGATGAGTTGGTTACCGAGGTCCTAGCCCCCTCCTCCCTCTGGACTCGGGTCTTCTACCTCTCGAGTCAGAACCCAAGAGTCTAGGCCGTCTTTCTCCTTTCCTCTCTCTGCAACCCAACAACTACAAAACCATCTATCTTTCTTCCCACCCGGGGCACTCAAAGCTGCCCTCATTCCCCTAGGGACTCAGCTACCCAGCCACTCAGGACTCTGCTCTAAAACCTCCCAGACCATGGTCAGAATGAGAGGCCCCGCTTCGTGAGCTCTACCTGCTCCCTCTGGCTACCAGGGGCTCTGCACCCCTGTCTCCTGCACCCACCTGCATTTCCAGCCTCCAGACATTCAAGAGTCCAACCTCCAAGTGGGAACGTTCTCAGGGACCCACATGTGATCAGAGCTTCCAACCTCCCAGCCTATCTCTGGAACTGGGTCTGAACTCTCGGGAACACGCCCTCTCATGCCCACCCCCCACCTCAGAGATCAAGGGTCTGTGCCCTCCATCTGAATCCCACCTGGGATTTGGTTCTGGACTACTGCCCCCAAGGACACTGAGCTTCCTCCTGCCTATGCCCCTCCCCCACATGGAGCCCAACCTCCAAGTTCCCCAGCTTCCAAAAAACTCAGCGCTCCAGATTCTTGACTGTCCAGTGCCCCAGCCCCTTCCACTTAAATCTCCAGGCCTCTCACGTCAGATTACATAGCTTCAGACCTCCGGACTCTGGGCCCTCAGCCTTGAGTTCACCAGACACCTGTATTCCGGGAAATCAGCTTCTTTCTTCTGTCCCTCCAGAACCTACAACTTCTACCTCCTTGTCCTAAAGACCCTCAGGGATAGAGGGCCCAGCCTCTTGGGGACCAGGTGTCCAAATCCTCCCTCAGGCCCTAGGACATCTAATCTCTCAGCTGCCACCCCTAAAAGGCTCAGAAGGCCTTTCTTAGCGGCAGGGAAATAAAACTTCCTCCTTCCAGGGTCAGGCACAGGAGGGCCTAGAGGACAGCAGAACAGGCTCTAACCTTGCCCAGCTGTCCCTGCAAGAGGCCCTGAGGACCCAGGAGCCCAGTTCCTCGACACACTTCTTTCCCAGGTACACAGGTCCAGGTCCCCAGATGTTCGTCCCTCTGACACAAAAGTCTAGGTGGGAAGCTCCCTCCTCCCTCAGACCCAGGAGTCCGGGCCCCCAGCCCCTCTTCCCTCTGACACGGAGTTCAGGCTCACTCACCTGCGGTCTTTGCCGAGAACCCCGACCGAGAAAGATCCGGCTCTGGAGGTGGATTAAGTCCGACACCTGGAAAAGGCTAGTCAGAACACAGGAGGGAGGGAGAGAGAGTCAGCGTCCAACTCGGCCCCGGCTCCGCCCTGCGGGGACCCAGGCTACCAGCCCGCCCAACGCGGGGGCTCGTCCAGAACTCGCGGCCAGACTCTGCAGCCCGGGCGCCCTCCCAGCGGGGGCGGGGATTTGGCCGCGAGCCTGAGAGGTCCCGGAGGTGACCCCAGGGAAGCCCCGCCCCTTCTTCCTCCCCAGTCCCCAAACGGCGGGGGCAATGGAGGGAACCCGGTAAAAGTGCACGCCCCGCGGGCCGGCGTGGGTGTGAGTGATCTTAACCCTGCCCAAGCCCAAGAAAGCCGCGGGGCCGGCGGGCGGGAGGGCCCTGGGCGGTGGCTGCGGGGGCGGTCGGCCAGGCCGGGCGCAGCGTCTCCGGGCCTTATAAGGGCTTCAAGTCATCCCAGCCATCTGGAATGTGGCGGGACCGGGGGGGGGGGCCCCGGGGGGGGGCGGGGCTGGGACCTCGGGCCCGCCCCACTCGTGGATTTCGGGGGAGGAGGGTCCACCTAGGACGAGAGGCCTGAGCCTGGATTTCAGGGTCCTTCTGGGTCCCTAGAGCAGGGGCTGGGAGCCTGGACCCCAAGAGGGTCTCTGGGAGACGAGTGGCTGGGAAGCCGGACCCCTGGGTTTGCACAGCGGAACCCCCCCACCCCCTCGAAGCCGGAAACTGCGATGTTGGAATCCAGTCCAGAGATTAGTAGCCACACCTCCCACCACCCCTCGGAAGTGAGGTCCCTGGGCGAAGGCTGGGCCTCCCGGGCCACCTGGGAGGTGCTACGCGGTACTCGGCCACCTCCTCCCCCCACACGCCCTTTGAAAACCCGTTAGGAGGAAGTCAGGACCGGCCTACACTCTGGCGTTCTAGAAAGCGGGTACTGCTGGGTCCCAAGCAGGGAAGGAGGAAGAGCGCGAGCCACAACTCCAGAAGTGCCTCAAGGAAGGAGGTGGGTAGCTCAGGGACCACCCGGAGGGGAGGGGTCCATCTCCTTCCGCCCGGCTTCCGGCCGCCACCTGAGATCAGAACTCAGGAATGCACAGCCAAAGACAGCCGGAGAGAGGACACACCGCTTCGGCTTCTCCGCGCTGCCTAAGGGCTCCCCCGGCCACGCCCATCCCCTCTCGCCACCTCCACGCCAAACACCACACCCCATCACTCAGACTGAGAATCGCGTCCCTAAACCCCAGCCTCCACTCTCAGCAACCCAAGGACGCTGGCCTCAGCCTTGGCTTCTCTCCGCCCAGGACACCAGCCTCCCAGTCCTCGCTTTTTGGCCTCTGGGGCCCAAAGTTCGAATTCTGTCCCCGGAATGAAGGGGTGGGGAGCGGGGAAGGCCACTCTCTTTCCCAAACCCAAACTCCCAACTCCAAGCTCCTCCCCTCCTGAAGACCTTCTTCTACTAGGTATCAGCCCCTTTCAACCAGAGCACATAGGGGTCCCCATCCCTCTCAAACCCAGGAGCCCAGACACCCAGGTCCCTCCTCCCTCAGACCCAGGAGTCCAGGCCCCCAGCCCCTCCTCCCTCAGACCGAGGACTCAGAGCCTCAGCCCCTCCTCCCTCAGACCCGGGAGTCCAGACTCCCAGCCCCTCCTCCCTCAGACGCGCAGGATTCAGGACCCCCGTTCCCCTCCTCTTTCAGATGGATGACCTGTATGAGTGCAGGTCTCAAGCCCTGTCCTCTCCAGAACCCGACTCCTGCTCCATGCCCTAGTCTTTCTAGGGAGTCAGACACTTCCGACCCCAGCCCTTTCCACCCTGTGCACCCAGGAATCCTGACCGCGGCTTCCACGCCGGGGGTTCCGCAGCCTCACCTCTCCCGCAGGCGGCTGCTGCCGAGCAGAGGCGGCAGCTGCGGACTGTAAGGGTTTGCTTACTGGGTGGGGTTAGCGGGCTGGGGCGGGGCCGGGGGCGGGGCCGGGGACCCGGCGGGAGCGCGGGTTTCGGGCTGAGATAGGGACTCCCCGAGCCGGGGTATCCCAGCCCCACCCCCGAGGCGGGGCCAAGAAAAGACCACGCCCCTCCCCGGGTACAATGGACCGAGCCTCCCCAGCCAAGCCAGTGGTGGGGGTGGAGGGCTGAGGTCACTGTTGCCGTGGTGACAAAACAGGAAGACACAACAGCTGGCGGTGTGGAGGCTCCTGGGGGCTGCCCTCCCCGACTCGGCCCTCGCGCAGTCTCCAGGCGCGGCCCGAGAAGGCCGTTGCCATGGCAACCCCTCTGTTTAGCGTCTGTTTAGGACGGAGCCCCCAGCCCAGGTCCCCCACCCCAGTCTCACCTCATTCAATCCTCCCTCTCCCTTCCGGCCCCCTCCCCTCCCCGTCTGCTCCAGCCCCGCTCTTCCAGGACGGATGAAATCTTGGACATCTGGGTGGCAGCCGGTTGGGAGACTAGGCCTCTCAGTTTAATGGGGTCTGTGGGCTAGGGTCTGTCTCCTGGGTCTCTGAAAGGCGAAATAGTTGAGGCTGCTGATCTCTAGGCTTTAAGGGGTTTCTGGGCTGAGGTCCCCGACTCCTGGGTCCCCAAATCTTCATTTATACTGGGACTCGCGGTGTTAGGGATTGGTGGGCGGGACTCCTGGGTCCCAGATGTCACAGTCGATGGGGGCAGGGGAAGGGCTGTTGATAGCAAAACGCCTGGATCTAGGGCGGTGGGAGTCGGAGGCACGGACTCCCAGGTTCCAAATGACGCCTAGGCTGGAGGCCCAGATTCTTGGCGCAAAAAGCAATCAAAGCTCAGACTCCTGGGTTTTCATCCGCTCAGATGTGGTTGCAAGCCGAGCCTCCTAGGTCTGGAACGGAGAGATATGTTTGGCCTGCATTCCTGGTTCCCGGATTGAGGGAGGGGCTCAGGAGCTCGATGAGGACCGGGCTGGGAGGCAGGGGGCTTCAGATTCCTGGTTTCTGCAAAAAGGGAGGGGCCCGAGTCGCTGGTCTGCCCGAGGCCCACAACAGGGAGGGGCTGCGGGGTCCTTTCTTAGGGCGACTCTGGGGCCCTGAAACTGAGGGACGGAGTCCAGAAGCAAGCTGAAGCTGAAGGTCGGGATGCCTGCCCGGGGTAGGGGCGGGGACCGGGACGCCTGGGTCCCTCCCTGCTGGCCCTGCTCACTCACCGCGCTCTGCAGTCGTCCCTGGTGCGGCCTTGCTCGCGGCTGCCTCTGGGCGGGGCCTGGTGGCGGCTGCGGATGCTCCGCGACGCTGAGCTAACGGGGCGCTGCTGGGTGCCTTCCAGGAGGACAACTAAGGAGGCTTTGAGACCCAGCCCTAGGGTGGAAGGCGCGCGAGTCGGGACGGGGTGGGGTGATGGGAAGGGGTCCCGGAGCCTGTCTAGCAGGCTGCGTGCCCTACGGAGGTGGGAGGGGCTGGGGGGCCTAGAATCGGTGAGCTCGGCAGTATGGGGGGGGCATGGGGGGGAGGGATGAGGAGCGTGCCTGCCCACTTTTGTGCCCCCGCAAAGGGGATAGGCACAGACCCTCTCTGTCATTTCTGTGCTCTGCATAGGGGAAGGGGTCTCCATGAGCCAGGCATCCCGGCCCTGCCTAAGGAGTCAGGACACCGTGCGAGTTGGAGGTTCTCCGGCGTGGTCCCCGGGTTCCACTCAGACACCTCCTTGGCCCCCAGTGCAGAGGCATCTCTCTCCCGCTTCCTGCCCCAGTCAGTCACCCTCTTTGACCCCCATAGCGGCACTCAGATACCCCAAATAGTCCAGGGGTAGCCTCCACCCACACAATTTACTATGTTGTGCTCTCTGGTGGAAATGTTTTTCTTTAGGCACGAAAAGCCCAAAACAGCAGAGTTCAGGGTAGCAGGAAGAGGAAGCAAATATTGAAAGAATGAGTCACCGGGTGTGATCTTGAGAAGTGATACCTTAGGGTTCCTGGGTATGTAATCTGGCACCATGCATGTGCCCCTGGTTCGGAGTGTTTGCCCATCCTGTAGGACAGCCCCCAACACCAAGGATGTTGTCTCCAACCTGGCACTGTAATGCACTCTCAAACAGGCTATACCTCTGTTTTATGAAGCTCACTGCTTTGGGGTTATGGGGTACATGGGCCTGCCCACCCACTTCCTAATAAATGGAATTCCTTGATCAGAAGCAATATTGTGTGGGTCAACATGATGGTGAATAGGGCCATTCAGTGGGTACACAGATGCTGCTGTTGGCGGGAGTGGGTAAGGAAAGGAAAGCAAATAACAACCCAGATTTAATTATTCCAGGGAGGAAAAAGTCATTGCTCAATTCATGATGGTGGGAGCCCAACATAATTCTCAGGTGACCAGGTGTTTGGCTGGTGTCCCTAGGAAACCTACCACGCTAGGGGCTCAGCACTGCTCAAGAAAGCACTTTACTTAGTATTACTGATTTATTACAAAGGATGCAACTCCAGAACAGCCAAATAGAAGAGACACATAGGGCAAAGTATGGAAGGAGAGATGCAGAGCGTCCATGTAGAAATACCACCTCCCAGCACCCTGATGCATTTACCAACCTGTTTAGGAATTTTATGGAAGTTCCGTTACATGGGATGGTTGATTAAATCATGGGCTATCCATGATCAAGCTCAATCTCCTCCAGGGAGGTCAGGGGATAGGGCTGAAAATTCCAACCTTCCAATCACAGGATTGGTTTCTCTGGCAGTCAGCCCCCATCCTGAGCCACCTAGGGGCTCGCCGTGACTCATCTCATTAGCATAAACTCAGGTAGGATTGAAAGGGGCTTATATTGAATAAAAGATTCTCCTCTCACCCCAACCACTCAGGAATTACAAGGGTTGGGAATGCCTGGGTGGCTCAGTCGGTTGAGCGTCTGCCTTCAGCTCAGGTCATGATCCCAGGGGCCTGGGATCGAGTCCCACATCAGGCTCCCTGCTCAGCGGGGAGTCTGCTTCTCCCTCTGCTGCTCCCCGTGCTTGTGCTCTCTGTTTCTCTCTCTATCTGACAAATAAATAAATAAAATATTTAAAAAAAAAGGAATTACAAGGGTTTTAGGGAGCTCTGTTCCATCAATATCACATGGATCTTTCCATACATACTCCAGGTCCATCTGAAATTTGCATTCATTCATCAACAAATATTTATGAGTGAGCACAAAGCAGGCTAAGGAATACCTCCTCTCGTGGAGATTTTATCTCATTTGTTAGTGGCAAAGGGCTCGAGATGCAGTAGCTTCATCTGAATGGGATATTCCCACTGTCCTCAGACTACCTGATTCTCAGGTAACTTCCTTGAGGCGACAGGCTCCCCGATTTTCATGGTGTTTATCTCCCATGCTCTGGCATGTGTGTGTCTTAATAAGACATACGGTATATCTATCTGCTCCGTCCTGCTTTTCAGGTCTTACCTTTTCAGGTGTTATCAGCATTAGATCATATATGTGGTTCAAGTATCTTAAAAAATAGTCAGAGAATTAGTGTAACCCCAGGGGAAGGTAAGACAACATTGCTGTTTACCTGTGTTTGTGTTCTCGTGCTGCAGTAACAATCGTCACAATCCCGGTGATTCAGAACACAGAAATTTATTCTCTCGCCATCCTGGAGGCCAGAAATCTGAAATCGAATTATCAGCAGGGCCTCACTTACTCTGAAGGCTCTAAGGAAGAATGGGTTCCTTGCTTCTTCCAGCTTCTTGTAACTGTGGGTTCCTTGTCTTGTGGCCTCATCACTCAGGTGTCTACCCCCTGTTGTTATGCACCTTCTCTTCTCTTCAGTCTGTCTCAAATATTCCCATCCACCCCTTATTAGGATATTAGGACATTTACCATAACCCAGGATGATCTCCTCTCCGCAAGATCCCTAAGTTCATCATCACATCAGCAAAGACCCTTTCCTAAATAAGACAGCATTTATAGGTTCCAGAGATTTGGATGTGGACATATCTCTGGGGCTACTATTTAGCTACTACACTATCCCTAAGGAAAGCAAACTGCATCTAGTTCCTCTGTCTATTGTGATAGAGATAAATGGATTGGCCATTCTAGATGCCACGGGCTGGGTTGATTTCGTCCAGCAGGGAGATCGCACCTGGAATAGCAGCTGCAATTGGAGTTACCCTGCTGGTGTCCCGTATACCCAGCTGTGAACCTCGTGGAAGTGGGGAAGAACGAGGGGCATTAGGGTCCTGTGTGTCCAGATCTCAGTTTTCCCCAGAGAGGTTGGGTTTCTTGAGATGATGGAAACCCATGACTCCGGCACCATACAGGCGGGAGACTCCTAGATGCTGGCTCTCAGTCACCACTACCCTGCTCCAGCTCCTCCCTGCTCAAGTCCTCAGAAACCCTTGCTTTAAGTCCTTTGGAAGTATTCCACAATCAGCAAATCAAATTCCCCTATCAAAGCAACTTCAGCCTCTTCTTCTTCTCCTTCTTCTTCTTCTCCTCCTCCTCCTTTTTTTTTTTTTTAAGTGGGCTCTACACTGAACGTGGGGCTTGAACTCACAACCTTGAGATCGAGAATCACAGGCTTTACCCACTGAGGCAGTCAGGCACCCCAAAGCAACTTCTTTAAGTGTTCTTCTCTTGCCTTCAATGAAACAAATACACCCCTGGAGCACCTGAGTGGCTCAGTTGGTTAAGCATCTGCCTTCAGCTCAGGTCATGATCCCAGGGTCCCAGGATGGAGTCCCACATAGGGCTCCCTGCTCAGTGGGGAGTCTGCTTCTCCCTCTCCCTCTGCCCTTCTTCCTGCCCCCCATGCTCTCTCTCTCTCTCAAATAAATAAATAAAATAAATAAAATCTTAAAAAAAAGAGAGAGAGAAACAAAGTACGCCCGCCCCCCAGCCTGTTCTCTCTTTACCACCTTTTTGTCACATCTACTGACCTCCCGGTCACTTGCCCTCATTTTCCACATGGTTTTCTGACATTCTCTAAAGAGCTTCCCAATCGATGTGCCATGAGCAGGTCATAGGTGGGCTGGGGGACATTGATTTCCTCAGCCCTCAGAGTGGCCTGATTGCCTCTGTCTATGGCAGGCTTATCTGTTTACCTCAATGAGCTGTAAAAATATCATCGTGTTTCTATTTTCCACATAATGGGAAGGCCTTTGGGAGGCACCTAGAGGAGATGCAGCGTTGATGGTGCTCTCCACTCCATCATCTGCTCAGTTTTCCACGCCCCTTTGACCTCAACCATTCCTCCTTCTGCCTTGCTTTCTCAGCAGCCCTCACCATGACCTTTTCTTTCTTTTTTTTTTCACCATGACCTTTTCTTAACTTGATATGAACCCGCATCTGCCCACCCTCTCTTTCCTTTGGGTATGATTCCAGGGTCCATCATTTCAATAATACTCTTGTCATGTTAGGCATCTAACACTCCTTTGTCCTTCTGTCTTTGTTTTGTTAAGATTTATTTATTTATTTATTTTAGAAAGGCGGGGAGGGGCAGAGGGAGAGGGAGAGAATCTCAAGGAGACTCCCCGCTGAGTTCAGAGCCCCACATGGGGCTCAATCTCACGACCCTGAGATCATGACCTGAGCTGAAATCAAGAGTTGGACGCTTAACCAACTGAGCCACCCAGGCGCCCCTGCCCTTCTGTATTTGTAAGGCCCCAGTCTTGGAGAAGAACTAGCCCATCGATCAGGTTTCGTTTTGGTTTTCCAAGCTTATCCCTAAGCAACTCAGCGTTACTGAAGAAAGTCACCTTACAGTGCCGAATGTTTCCACCGTGAATATGTGGTGGCCGAACCCTCCATGAGCTCTCAACATTGCCCACAGTCCCACTGCTATCACCTGGTCAACTCATCCTCGTTTCCATGGTGACCAGTGCACTATTTTTATCCTCTTCAATCTCGGACACACTTTCTGCCTCCAGCCCTCCCCCCTCCCATTCTCAGCCTATGACCTGCCTCCTTTATTTGAGAGATGATAGAAAACATCATCTGGGAAGTCCCCCAGTCTCCTAAAACCACAGACCTGACTCTATTTCCAGGACTACCTTCCTCTAACAAGTACAGAGTTGTTCTTTTTACCTCATGCCAATCCTTCTTAGCTTCGTGATTTTTATTTTTATTTTTATTTTTTAAAGATTTTATTTATTTGACAGAGAGAGATACAGCGAGAGAGGGAACACAAGCAGCGGGAGTGGGAGAGGGAGAAGCAGGCTCCCCGCAGAGCAGGGAGCCCGATGCGGGGCTCGATCCCAGGACCCTGGGACCATGACCTGAGCCGAAGGCAGACGCTTAACGACTGAGCCACCCAGGCGCCCCGCTTCGTGATTTTTAAATACATCCTTCTCCTCATACCCTTGCTATTGCTATTACTATTCATCTTCTTTTTGGATAGTCAGTATCTCCCACTCAAAGAATCTTTCACTGACTTTTCAAAAAATGATAGTTACATTTAATTGTGGTAAAAGTGCATGTAACATAAAATTTACCTTTTAGATCATCTTTAAGTGTACAGTTCAGTGGCATTGGGTATAACCACGCTGTGACCATGTGAAGACGCGGAAAAGATGGCAGTCTACAAGCCAAGGAGAGGAACTTCAGAAAAAAAACAACCGCACATTGATCTGGGGTTTCTAACTTGCACAACTGTGAGAAAATGAATTTCTGTTCATTTCTGTAAATTCTGTAAATTTCTATATCACCCAGTCCATGGTACTTTCTTATGGACCCTCTCCCCCCAACCCCAGCAAACTAATATGGATAACTGATGCTGTTGGTATCTCCTTCCAACCTGAAACACTGTCCTCTAGGATTACGTGGCACATCATTCTCCTGGTTTTCCTTTTGCCTCTTTGGGCTCCTTCTCTGACTCCTTTGTAAGCTCATGCTCCTTTGAATACTAGAGTTCCTCAAAACTCTTCCTGAGCCCCTGCTCTTCTCATGACCCACTCTTGCTAGGGGATCCCATACACACCAGACTTCGGGTGGCACCAATGGGTAAACAACCCATGTACTAGTGAAGATGCTAGCTGAGCAAAGGCAAGATATCAGTGGCTGAAACAAGGGCTGACCAATAAAAACAATAATGTGAGCCATGTGTGCAATTTTAAATTTTCTAGTAGCCACATTGAAATGAAATAGAAGGAAAGGGTTAATCTTAACAACATATTTAATCCAATACATCAAAAATTTCAACGTATGACACTAGCCACGTTTCCAATGTTCAATAGGCCCATGTGGCCAATGCTGCCGTATTAGACAATACAGACCTAGGCAAGATAATGATATATTTCTCTCTCTTCTAGCAGTCCAAGCGTTAGCAATCCAGGGTTGATATGATACCTCCACCGTCTCGAGGAACCATTCTCTCTTGTTGCTTCAACAAGGGCTTCTGTCTGGGATCCAGCATGTGATCCAGATCATACCAGTTTGTTGGCATTGCCTCCAGCAGGAAGAGGGGAACAGGGAGAGGTTGGCATTCTTCCTTCTTTTCGAGGGTGTAATCCTGAAATTGCACACATCCCATTGTCCAGAACTTAGCTGCATGACCACGCGGAGCTATAAGGGAGACTGGGGGAATCTAGTCTTCAGCTGGGGAGACATATGTCCAGATAAACCTTCTATTACAGAGGAGAGAAATTGGGGAAAACTACTGATAGGAACAGACTACAACTCATAGGAATAGACTGCAACCCAGATCTGTGCGCTCCAGATGTGTGTTTCCAGGTGCCCCCGTGCCTCCCCTTGGATGACACAAAAGTCCAAACTCAACACATCTACAATGAACAGAAGACCTTTCCTCCAAAACCTTGTCGTTCCCAGTGCAGCACACAGCACACACCACCAGTGAGTATCACCAGCCCTCATCCAGTTGCCAGAATGCTAAGTCATCACTGATCATCTCAGCCCCTACATCCAGGACACCCCCAAGTCCTGTCATGTTTGCTTTCTGTATTTCCTCTCAGATTCACCAACTTCTGTACATCTCTGTACTAGTCACATATTGCTGGGTAATAAATTTCTCCAGAACTCAGTGTGTTTTTTTAATACTTTTTTTTTTTGAGAGAGAGAGAGAGCGGGGTAGGAGCAGAGGGAGAGGAGAGAGAGAGAATCTTAAACAGACTCCATGTCCAGCATGGAGCCCGACTTGGAGCTCCATCCCAGGACCCTGAGATCATGACCTAAACCGAAACCAAGATTGAGGCACTTTACCGACGAAGGCACCCGGGCACCTCAAAACTCAAGTGTTTTGGGCGCCTGGGTGGCTCAGTTGGTTAAGCGACTGCCTTCGGCTCAGGTCATGATCCTGGGGTCCCTGGATCGAGTCCCGCATCGGGCTCCCTGCTCGGCGGGGAGCCTGCTTCTCCCTCTGACCCTCCCCCCTCTCATGCTCTCTCTCTATCTCATTCTCTCTCAAATAAATAAATAAAATCTTTATTAAAAAAAAAAAGAAAGATGGGGCGCCTGGGTGGCTCAGTTGGTTAAGCATCCAACTCTTGATCTCAACTCAGGTCTTGATCTCAGGGTTGTGAATTCAAGCCCTGTGTTGGGTTCCACCCTGGGCATGGAGCCTACTTAAAAAAAAAAAAAGTGGAGTCAGTATTGATGTATGTGGGAACTTATGTCCCCCGTGCTGTCACATTCAGAGCTTAAAAACTTCAAGATTTCGGGCGCCTGGGTGGCTCAGTTGGTTAAGCGACTGCCTTCGGCTCAGGTCATGATCCTGGAGTCCCTGGATCGAGTCCCGCATCGGGCTCCCTGCTCGGCGGGGAGTCTGCTTCTCCCTCTCCCGCTCCCCCCTCTTGTGCTCTGTCTCTAAAATAAATAAATAAAATCTTAAAAAAAAAAAAAAAACTCAAGTGTTTTAAAGGAAGGAAATTCAGACACCTGCTACAACACAGATAAGCCTGGAGGACATTATGCTACATGAAATAAGCCGGACACAAAAGGACAAATACTGTGTGATTCCACTTACATGAGACATCTCTAGTAGACAGAGGTATGGATACAGAAAGCGGAATAGTAATTACCAGGGGCTAGAGCCAGGGAGGAATGAGAGTGTTTAAGGGATACAGAGTTTTAATGTGGGATGTTAAAAAGTTCTGGAAATGTGCCTTGGTGAAGGCTACACAACCATGAGAATGCAGCGGCTCCTGGCTGGCTCAGTGGGAAGAGTGTGCAACCCTTGATCTCAGGGTCATGAGTTTGAGCCCCACAGTGGGTGTAGAAATTACTTAAATAAACTAAAAAAAAAAGACTTACTTTTGAAGCCAAATACTTGAGTGAGTGTTGTGTTGGCACAAAGCTACATGAATAACACAATGGAACAGACTGGAGCTTTCAGAATAGAACAGGAGAAAGTGGAAAAAAGGAAGCACTCTGAACCCCCACCCCCTTTTTTTAAGGAATGTTTGAGTATTGCAGTGTGATTTGTAAGAAATCTATATTTAGTCCCTCCGATGACCAAATATATATTTCTCCTATCATCCACAGTTCTGGATCACAACTCCTGAAACCCTTGGGATTTCCTGTGATAAGAATGATAAATTATCTTTTGTTAATTAAAAGGAGATTTTGGGACCCCACCCAAGGGCGGGGGCTGGTGGCCAGGAGGACCAACCACGTGACTAGAGGGTTGGAATTTTCACTCCCCCTGACCTCTGGGGAGGGGAGAGGCTGCAGGTGGAATCAGCCAGTGGCCAATGAATCAGTCAATCATGCCTATGTAATGAAGCCTCCAAGAGCCCCGAGAGGACTGGGTGGATTCAGAGAGAGCTTCTGGGTTGGGGAGCGTGGGGGTACCTGGGAGAGTGGTGATCCAGAGAGCAGCACGGAAGCCCCACGCCCTTTCCCCACACCTGGCCCCATACATCTCTTCCATCTAGCTATTGATAAATATCCTTTAAAATATCCTTTGAACCTAAGTGTTCCCTGAGTTCTGGGAGCTGCTCTAGCAATTTAAAAGAACCTAAGGGGGGTGTCTGGGTGGCTCAGTTGGTTAAGCATCTGCTTTTGGCTCAGGTCATGATCCCGGGGTCCTGGGATCCAGCCCCGCATCAGGCTCCTTGCTCAGCGGGGAGTCTGCTTCTCCCTCTGCCTGCCGCTCTGCCTACTTGTGCTCTCTCTGTGTGTCAAATAAATAAATAAAATCTTATAAAAAATTAAAAGAACCTAAGGAGGAGGTTGTTGGAACCTCCAATCCATAGCCATTGGTCAGAAGCACAGACAATGGGTTGGGGTGTTGCGGCAGGCATCTGTTGTGGGGGTGGGGGCAGTCTCTGGAGAACTGAGCCTTTAACTTGGGGGATCTGGTGCTATCTCTGGGTAGATAATGTCAGAATTGATTTGAATTCTTGGACACTAGCTGGTGTCCAAGAATTTGTTGTGGGGGGGGGGAACCCCTCCCATGTTGGAGTAGGTCTGGGAACCCTAAAAGAGTTGGTGTCAATAGAAGTATGGTAAATAGAATTATCCAAATATTACTAGAATGGATTTTTGCAAGGTCCACACTCGCTGGACTGGACTGGCCTACAGCAATCCTCAAGAGTGAATCAGTCCTTAATGTTCTCACGATGACCGGGAAACCCACCCCCTCAGAAGTACCTCTCCAGAGTTCTCAGTATCTCTAGTTCTTAGACCATCTAGCGCCAAAGCCTATGAATGAATTTCTGCTTTCTTCGAGAGCAGCACCGTCCAATAGAAATATAATGCGAGCCACAAATGTAATTTAAACATTTCTAGTAGCTACATTTTAAAAAGTAAAAAGAGACAGGTAAGTTAACTTTAATAACATATTATATATAACCCATATTATTGATGAGATGTTTTATATCTTTTTTTTTTTTTAGTAATCCCTATACCCAATATGGGGCTCAAACTCACAACCCCGAGATCAAGAGTCCCACATTTTACCGACTGAGCCAGCCGGGTGCTCCTACATCATTTTTTTTGAAGATTCCTCCATCAGATCTAGCTGTTGGCCATGATGATGATGCTGGCCTGTACTCTCTTCAAAATTCAGGGACTATTTTGCATTTTTTAAAAAGATTTTTTATTTATTTGAGAGAGAGAGCACGAGCCAGGGAGAGGAGCAAAGGGAGAGGGAGAAGCAAACTCCCTGCTGAGCAAGGAGCCTGATGCAGGCTGATCCCAGGACCCTGGGATCGTGACCTGAGCCGAAGGCAGACGCTTAACAACTGAGCCACCCAGGCGCCCCACTATTTTGCATTTAGAGCACATCTCAATCTGGACGCTAAGTTTTCAAGGGAAAACGCTTCATCTGTAGGTAGAATTCATAAAATAGCTGAAAAAGTAAATCCCTACGCCCAAGTTGTCCAAACATACTTAGAAGTTATCTAACCGTATCAAGTATCAGCTTTTATTTTATTTTTTATTTCTTTTTTTTTTTAAGATTTATTTATTTATTTATTTGAGACAGAGAGAATGAGAGACAGAGAGCATGAGAGGGAGGAGGGTCAGAGGGAGAAGCAGACTCCCCGCTGAGCAGGGAGCCCGATGCGGGACTCGATTCCGGGACTCCTGGATCATGACCTGAGCCGAAGGCAGTCGCTTAACCAACTGAGCCACCCAGGCGCCCTATTTTTTATTTCTTAAATTTTTAAAATTTATTTATTTGACAGAGAGAGACACAGCGAGAGAGGGAACACAAGCAGGGGGAGTGGGGAGAGGGAGAAGCAGGCTTCCCGCTGAGCGGGGATCCCGATGCAGGACTCGATCCCAGGACCCCGGGATCCTGACCTGAGCTGAAGGCAGACGCTTAACGACTCAGCCACCCAGGTGCCCCAAGTATCAGCTTTTAGATTAAACATCAGTAAAATGTTAAACCCAGTTCTTTAGTCCCACTGGCCAAAGCTCAAGACACTCATCGTGGCTATGGTATTGGATAGCTCATCCTTAAAGCGTTACTTCCTCACGCTCAGAGTGGAACTCTCTGTGTTTTTGAAGTGTGCCAGCCTAAACCAGCAAACGGATTCCAGCAGTACTTTTAAAAAATAACAATATAATTGTGGGGCGCCTGGGTGGCTCAGTCGTTAAGCGTCTGCCTTCAGCTCAGGTCATGATCCCAGGGTCCTGGGATCGAGTCCTGCATTGGGCTCCCTGCTCTGCAGGAAGCCTGCTTCTCCCTCTCCCACTCTTCCTGCTTGTGTTCCCTCTCTCGCTGTGTCTCTGTCAAATAAATAAATAAAATCTTTAAAATATATATAATTGTGACCAAGTGGAGTTTACTCTGGAAATGCAATAGAGAATGGCTCAACATGGAAATGGCTCATATTCAGAAACCATTAATGAGATGTTATCACATTCGCAGAGCCGGGTAGGAAGAAAAGCCTATGACGATCCCATCTATACGAAAAGAGTATTTGGCAAAATTGAATCTCTATTAGTGCTTAAAAAACAACAACACTGAATGAGTAGGAAGTTATAGTTGCCAAAGCTGTTAGACATCTGTGGTCCTCCAAGGTTGCTGTTCTGGGAGGGACTTCCCTGGTCTCTGGTATCAGGGCGCGCCTACGGCCCCTACTTCTCAGAATGCTCTTTGCAGGACGTCAGCATATATAAACGCTATAGAGAACACCAGATATTTTGGGGGCTTCCCGGTATCTAGACCCCTCACCTTCTTACTTTGGGAGTAGTTCCTCACTATGGGTACTGTGGTGGGGGCTGGTGTCTGATTTTTTAGGAAGCCTAGGGGAGCCAGACCTGCCTTCCTCCTATCCCTGGACGTAGGGATAATTGAAAGCTTCCTCCTGGGCCTCTGATTAGGCAGGAAAGGACATGGGGACATTCAGAGTGCAGGCGGAAGGGAGAAGGCTTCGTTCATTGGTCAAGCGAGGAGAGGAGGGGTTGTCCAGTGGAGACGGTGGGCGGTGGCCACCCCGTGGCAGCTTCCCAGCTGCCTGTGGTTTCACATGACTTTAGGGACACTCTGCTGGTCTGTTCTTGGCTTCCCACCAAATTCCCAAGCTTGATTGTCTAGCCTTCCCATGCATAATGTGATTTACTCAGGGTCCCTCCCATAAATGCCTTCCCTGCTTCTTAAACCCAGAAGCAATGTCATTTGCAAACCAGGACCTCAGTAGGGAGGAGCCCTCGATGCCGATGCTACCCTGCAGGAGACCCTCAGGAATTACCCTTCGTGGGATCTGAAAGGAGATGTCATGGCCATGAGACGATTTTCATTTTCCCCCATAACGCAGATTGGATTAACAGATGGTGACTTTCATCCTCCTTAAGTAAAACAGACTGGAGTCTTCTGTTTTGAAGATGTAGGCTGCATTTGTGGGGCGGAGGGGAGGAGGTGAGGAAGGAAATCTAGTTGATTTGTAAAACTCCCCTGCTAAATGTTCTTATCGGATGGGAAACAAATCAAGTCCCCAGCTATAGGGGACTGGATAAGCGAAGGGAGGTACCTCCAGATAATGCAACAATGTGCATATCTTAAAAAAAAAAAAGGAATTAGAAGAGCTCTGTTTACCTAAGTGGAAAATTTTCCAGGGTATGGATTTAATGAAGAAGGCAAGATGCAGAACAGTGTAAGAGGATTTAACCTTTTGTGTGAGAATATTTAAAATTAGAATAGGTCTATTTGCTGATTTTTTTTTAAAGATTGTATTTATTTATTTGATTAAAGAGAGAGAGAGAGCGCACAAGCAGGGGGGAGGGGCAGAGGGAGAGGGAGAAGCAGGCTCCCCACTGAGCAGGGAGCCCGATGCGGGGCTCGATCCCAGGACCTCAGGATCATGACCTGAGCCGAAGACAGACTTCACCGACTGAGCCACCCGGGTGCCCCTATTTGCTGATGTTTGTCCCTAAAAGCTGAGGCTTGCAAGGGTGGGCAGAAAATGCAATGTGGAGTAGAACAGGGTGGAAATGGGACTTCTTCATGTGTATGGATACATTGCAAAATTTAAACATATTAACCGATTATTTCCAATTATATCTAAGTGTAGATTATATGACTCAATGCACGTGAAATGCTTAGAAGGATGACTCCATATCGGCAGACATTAATAATGGTACAGTACCTAACATATCCTAATATTGTATAAAATACGCTGTGGAAAGTTCCGGAAAGATACAAAAGAAATCGGGTCTGACCAGAGGGACAGGAGAACGGGGCAACTGGCAAGCGGGCACGGGCAAGAGACTTATTTTTCACTACCCACCCCTTTTCTGTATTTTCTGAATCCTCTGCCGGGGTAAATATATTACCAAGTCAAAAACGTGTAAGTACGCATGCATGCAATTTAACGGGCTATTTTTAATCTGCCAGGCAAGGAGCCTTATGATGATAAATGAATACAGATGCCTTTTCCTTATTGAGCTCCCTTTCTCCGATTAAAATAGTGGGGATCAAACACGCACAGTTGGAAGGCTTGGAGGCCCAGGCTGATTTATCCCGGTGTCTGTGATCTGCAGGCGTGAGATGCATCCCATACTTGCTGTGGGGTCCCAGGGCTCTGTGAGCCAGGCTGTGGCTCTCGAGGCTGGGGTCACCCCCACCATGATGACCACCTGGCCCCGTTAACTTCTGCATGCCTTCGGGGGACCTAGCGTGGGGCCCAGAGTCAATAAAAATTACTCATCTCGGGTCACCTAGGACTGAACCTTGGCTTCCACCATTTGTGGTCTCTTTCTAAATCTGTAGTTAAAAGGCGCAGTTCAGGGAAAACTCACAAAAACAATTCCAGATGGCCCAGCCCTGCGGGCGCATCCGTGATAGGCCGCCCTCTAGGGGACTGTGAGGGTGGAATGCATTCATCCTGGATTTGGAAGAGGTGCCTTTTCCTTCTTGCTCGTTCCAAGCGAAGGCAGCACCCGGAGGAGAACAGGGCACAGGAGAACAAGACACAAGATCCTCACTGCTCTGTGCACACAGTTGTGAGAGATGGTGAAGATGCAAACAGTTTGTGTCTGAGAAGTGACATAAAGTATGTGCAGAATATCGGGGGTCTGCTTTAGACAGAGTGGTCAGAGAAGGGCCTCGGGAGGGTGTGATACGTGAGCTCAGCGCTGGAGGATGAAGAGAAGCTGCCTCCCAAAGAGACCGAGGAAGGCGGCACATTCCAGAGCAGGTGCAGATGCCCTGAGGGAGAGAGAAGAGCAGGAAGGTGACGTGGCTGAGTCCAGAGCCACAGAGGAGCTGGTGGGAGGGAGGCCTCTAATGTGCTTTTCTCACAAAGACAGATGCACAGGTGGATGAAACAGATACACACATAGAAAGTCACTTGGGGGCGCCTGGGTGGCTCGGTTGGGTAAGCATCTGCCTTCGGCTCAGGTCATGATCCCAGGGTCCCGGAATCAAGTCCTGCTCAGCGGGGAGCCTGCTTCTCCCTCTGTCTGCTGCTCCCCCTGCTTACGCTCGCTCTCTGACAAATGAATAAAATATTAAAAAAGAAAGAAAGAAAGTCACAAGACTTACGAACAAACATACACCACATTGCAGTGGAGAAAGGAGGGGCTTTTTTTTTTTTTTTTTTTGAGTCTTGCTGAGCCAATGCCCCTGAGGGAGTTCAGACCAAGTCTCCCCAAAAAGGTCCCACTTTGGCATGTGGACTATTTGGGGCTGAAGGCAATCGAGACCCTGCAGGCTCAAGAGAAACTTTTGCCCCTCCCTTCACTACCTAGAAGACTCTAAATTGGGGGTCTTTCCAGAATTAGAGCTATTACCAAGGATAAGTTTTATCTGAATGCCCATCTGCACGGCAGGGCAAACACCTACTTACCAAATGTGGGTTCTTATTGCCCTGCTCCCCTTTGAGGCCCCAGCCCCCAGCCCACTCCTTAGCTCAGCATGGCACAGATACCTACCTCATCCTGCCTCTCTATCTTGGAACCTCTCGTGTATGTGGGGATCCTCTATGTGTAAAATTAAACTTCATTTTCCCCTGTGACTCTGTCTTGTGTCAGTTTAATTCTTCGACAGGCCAGAAAAACCTTGGAAGGGTAGAGAATTTACCCCAAACAACCCCCACCCATACCATACCCTCGAATAAATTTCCAGATGGCTCTGAGCTAACCGTGAAATATAAAGCAGGGGCGCCTGGGTGTCTCAGTTGGTAGGCCTCTGCCTTTGACTCAGGTCATGATCCAGGGTCCTGGGATTGAGCCCCACATCCGGCTCCCTTATTGGTGGGAAGCCTGCTTCTCCCTCTCCCCCCTGCTTATGTTCCTGCTCTCGCTATCACTCTCTCTGTCAAATAAATAAATAAAATCTTAAAAAAAAAAAGTTTAAGTTGAGCTATCTTAAAACAGAACTTTCACTGGTATAGATTAAATGTCTGTACTCCTCAACCTACCCCCCACCCCCGCCCATATACTGAAATCCCCAATGTGATGGTTTGGGGAGGTTTAGATCATGAGGGTGGAGCCCTCGTGAATGGGATTGATGCACTTATAAAAGAGACCCCAGAGATCCCCTTGCCCCTTCCTCCATGTGAGGACACAGGGAAAAGACAAACAGCCCTCTCCAAGCCAGGAGGCGAGCCTTCGCCAGATGCAAAATTGGCCAGCACCTTGATCTCGGGCTTCTCGCTTCCAAAAGTGTGACAAGTAAGTTTGGACTGTTTGTAAGCCACCCGGTCCATGGTATTTTGTTAGAGGGGCCTGAACGGACTAAGGCATCCGCTCATCAAAAGCTACCTTTGAGGGATGCCTGGGTGGCTCAGGTCATGATCCCAGGGTCCTGGGATCAAGTCCCGTATCGGGCTCCCTGATCAGCGGGGAGTTATCGGGGAGTCTGCTTCTCCCTCTACGCTTCTCCCCTGCTCATGATCTCTCTCTCTCTCTCTCAAATAAATAAAATCTTTTTTTTAAAAAAAGCTACCTTTGATAAGGATCTGGCCCCCAGATTATCCATACCCCACATCCCCATATCGCCCTTCCACACTCAAGTGGTTTTCAGATATGTCCGTGTTACCGGGCATCTTTGGAGTCAGGAACCACAAAACTCTAACGGGTAACTGGAGGAGCATTTAACAATTTGCAAATGTGTGGTGGTGTCAAAATGGAGACAGCAGGCCCAACATGGAGTCACTTGTACTAAAACCCCACATCAGTAAACCAAGACTTAACCCGTAACCTAAATGCAATTCCAGCCCCCAAGAAGGTGACTTTTAATCAGTCAACTTGGAATTATTTGGTAGGCACCAGTGTGGATGGGATGGGCCCCTCAGTTTCCCTCAGGAGGGTGACCTTGCCTAAAATAATGCATTCTTTGCTAATAATTTACTTTTTTCTGCCTTTAAAAACCCATCCTTTTCTGGGACGCCTGGGTGGCTCAGTCGGTTAAGCGTCTGCTTTCAGCTTGGGCATTGACCCCAGTCAGGGTCCTGGGATGGAGCCTTGTATTGGGCTCCCTACTCGGTGGGGAGCCTGCTTCTCCCTCTTCCTCGGCTGCTCCCCCTGCCTGTGCTCTCTCTCTCTCTCTGTGTCAAATAAATAAAATCTTAAAAAAAAATAAATTTACTCAATTGAACTTTTGTCTCTATTTTTAAAATTCTTTTTCAAGTAATCTCTATATCCAACATGGGGTTTGAACTCATGACCCTGAGATCAAGAGACATGTTCTACCAACTGAGCCAGCCAGGTGACCCTACTCAGCTGAGCAACTGTTATTTAACTGGATAGAGCATAGGAAAATCTCCAGGATCTATTTTCTAGTAAGATAAGCAAGGACAGACTAGGATTACATCATCATTTGTGTGAGGAAAGGTTTAAAATGGGAATATATTTTCCTATCTTCTGGGTTTTGCATAAATACTGGAGGGTTGCATAAGAAACTCATCAACATGGTGGCCTGTAAGGGAAGGACGCCTGGCAAGCGTTTAGGTTATGACAGCTCGGGTAAGACCTTTTGATGTGTACCTTTTTGCATTATTGGGGTTTCTTAAACCCATAAATGTGTTTCCCATTTAACAGTTAGGTATTAATTATGAAGCTTAAACCAAGGAGAGCATTTAGGACAGTGCCTCCAAATTGTGACATCTTGTCACTTGCTAACCACTAAATACATTCTTGTATATGCAGTGAATTTCTGGAGAAGATAATGAAGTAGTAAGGGGTGGGGGATTGAGAAACTGGAAAACGGGGATGGGTGGGGGACTTATTCAACTTAAAAAAATTATTTTTATTGAGATATAACTGACATATAACACTGTGTAAGTTTAAGGTTTATACCATGTTGATTTGATTGATTGATTTTTGGTTTTGTTTTAAGTAGGCTCCACACCCAGTATGGAGTCCAACACAAGCTTGAACTCAACGATCCAGGATCAAGGCATAAGCTGAGATCAAAAGTCTGATGCTTAACCAACTGAGCCACCCAGGCACCCCAATACATTTATATATTGCAATATTATCACCTGATTTGATACATTCATATATTGCAATATTATCACCTGATTTGATACATTCATATGTTGCAATATTGTTACCTGATTTGATACATTTATATATTGCAATATTATCACCTGATTTGATACATTTATATATTGCGATAGCATTAGCTAACATCTCCATCATGTCATAACACTTACCATTTCACTATAGTGAGAATAATTAAGATCTAGTCTTTTAGCAACTCTGAAGTTTATAATACAGCATTACGAATTATAATCACAATGCTGTGGGTTACATCTCCAAGACTTATTTATCTACTAGTTGCAAGTTTGTACCCTTTGACCACATCTCCCCACTTTTCCCACCCCCTGGTAACCGCCATTCTACTCTGAGTTTCTAGGAGGTCAGCTTTTTTATTTTTATTTATTTATTTTTAAGATTTTATTTATTTATTTATTCATTATTTTTTAAAAAGATTTTATTTATTTATTTGACAGAGAGAGACCCACAGCGAGAGAGGGAACACAAGCAGGGGGAGTGGGAGAGGGAGAAGCAGGCTTCCCGCGGAGCAGAGAGCCCTATGTGGGGCTGGATCCCAGGACCCTGGGATCATGACCTGAGCCGAAGGCAGACGCTTAACGACTGAGCCACCCAGGCGCCCTTATTTATTTATTCATAAGAGACAGAGAGAGAGGCAGAGGGAGAAGCAGGCTCCCAACTGAGCAGGGAGCCCAATGCAGGACCCGATCCCAGGACCCTGAGAACATGACCTGAGCGGAAGGCACACGCTTAACCATCTGAGCCACCCAGGCACCCAGAGTTCTGCTTTCTCAGATTCCACACGTAAGTGATATCATACGGTATTTGTCTTTTCTCTGGCTTATCTCGGTTTGCATAATGCCCTACAGGTCCATGCATGTTGTTGCAATCTTCTGTTCTTACATGTTGACCATGTACAAAAGTACTTTATTCTTTGCAGTTTACCATGTAAATGATTACTGAGTCAAAGCTGGGCACGGAATAGAATCTGGCCAACAGGGAGCCTTATGCTGGAAAAGGAATGCTTCTGGAAAGAGACTGCAGTGGGCTTGCCCCAGGGGAGAAGACACCTGGCTCATGGCAAAGGTAAAGATAGTGATGAATAGTAGCAGCTGATATGTCCCCAAACAGGCAGCTGGAAGCAAGGCCAGAATTTGACCCCAAGGGTCCATGATCTCCAGACTGGGGCTCCGCCCCGGCATCTGTTGCTGGGACCCCGTGTTCTGTGAGTCAGGCTGTGGCCGCCTCAGCAGACTGGGAGCGGTTCCAGGGCTGGTAAGGGTCCGAGGAGGTTTCCAGAACCATGCCTCATTTCCCAGATAAACTTAGGCCTGGAGGATGAGAGACCAGGCCGGCCCTGGGGCTCTCTCCCCTCCTTAGGTCTCCTGCTATATTGTCAGACACGAGTCTGGGCTGGGGCATTTCGGGAAAGCGGCTGGGTGAATCTGGGTCCTGTGAGGGCTCCTGCATGCTGAGATCTTGCTCTAAGAACTGTGATGAGAAAGTGCATTTACCCTAGATATTGATGAAGATGACAAAGGTTTTTTTATTCTTTCCTTCAGCAAGAATCGGTTGGCTGCGTAGGACGGGCAGATGGCCATGGATGAGACAGACGTGGCCCATCCAGGGCACACATGATCTGAGGAGAGAGGCAGACAATACAGACGGCAGACACGTGGATCGGATCCTTTCAAACATGAAAGACGCAACGTGAGGATGCACGAGGGTCCTGACCTGGTGGGAAAGATCACTCGGAGCTGGTGACATCCAAGCCAGAACTGAGGGATTAGGAGAAACCAGCCACGTAGAGTGTGGAAGAGAAGGAGTCTGGACATTTCGAGCACGGGGAGGAATCAGCTTCAGGACCCTGCATAAAAGGGGTGCAGTCGCAGTGTATGGAAAAAGAGCTTTTAGGCTAATGCAGTGTGGGACAGAGATGGGCAACCGGGAGGCAGGAAATGAGGCCACTGAGGTGAGAGGGAGCCGGATCGTGGAAGGTGTTTCAGGACATGATAACGACTCTGGCTTTTGTTCAAAGTGGAAAAGGAAGCAATTAGAGGCTTTTTTTTTTTAAGATTTTAATTATTTATTCATGAGAGAGAGAGAGAGAGAGAGAGAGGCAGAGGGAGAAGCAGGCTTCCCACGGAGCAGGGAGCCCGATGCGGGACTCGATTCCAGGACCCTGGAATCATGACCTGAGCCGAAGGCAGACGCTTAACCATCTGAGCCACCCAGGCGCCCGCAATTAGAGTCTTTTAAACCTGCAAATGACATAATCTGATTTCTATGCTTTATTTATTTTTTTATAAAGACTTTTTTTTTAAGATTTTATTTATTTATTTGACAGAGAGAGACACAGCGAGAGAGGGAACACAAGCAGGGGGAGTGGGAGAGGGAGAAGCAGGCTTCCCGCGGAGCAGGGAGCCTGATGCGGGGCTCAATCCCAGGACCCTGGGATCATGACCTGAGCTGAAGGCAGACGCTTAACGCCTGAGCCACCCAGGCGCCCCTGATTTCTGTGCTTTAAACCATCTTGCTAGGCAGAGAAAAGCCAGCAAAGTGGCTGGAGTAGAGACAGGAAGTGAAGTGAGTGAGGAGGCCAATGCAGGCGGGGGCCCCAGGGAAAGATGCCAGGTGGCTGCAGGGGAGTGGGGGTCAGTATACTGACCGGGGCGACACCCACCCAGCGGTATTAACAGAGAGCACTGTCCCCGTTACAGGCCCTGCAGGTGAGGCCATGAGGTCCTCATGGGGTCGGACAATATGGAGAAACAGAAAACATCACATGATAGGAGTGACCAGGTGCAGCTCCAGGGTAGGTGATCAGAGAAGTCCTCTCTGCCTGGGGCCTGAATGCCTTAGAGCAGAGCATTCCTGGGAGTGGGAAGAGCAAGTTGAAGTGTGGGGGGTAGGTGTGTGTGGGGGGTGTGTTTGCTCAGTCTAAAATGAGTCAAATGGGGGCGCCTGCCTGGCTCAGCAGGTGAAGCATGCGACTCTTGATCCTCGGAGTTGTGAGTTCGAGCCCCACGTCGGGTGTAGAGACCACGTAAAAAAATAAACCTTTAAAAAATAATCATAAAATAGGGGCGCCTGGGAGGCTCAGTCGTTAAGCGTCTGCCTTCAGCTCAGGTCATGATCCCCGGGTCCTGGGATCGAGCCCCGCATCAGGCTCCCTGCTCAGCAGAGGAGTCTGCTTCTCCCTCTCCCTCTGCCCCTCCCCCTGCTCATGCTCTGTCTCTGTCTCAAAAAAATAAATAAACTCTTTAAAAAAATAAAATGAGTAAAATGAATGGTGTCATAAGAGGAGAGTGGGGTCTGAGAACAAGCAGAGTTTGAGGGAGATACAGCTGAAAGGTCCCCAGGGAGTTCGTTGGGGGCGGTCTATAGGGAGAGACACACACACACTGAAGGACAGGTATAATCTTACTAGAGGGGACAAGTAGCAGGATTATAGATTCACTCTGTAAGGACACATCCATCCAGGGTTTGTGGGTGAGATAATCTGAGGGGTCCCCTAGCTCCAGGCAATGCTGCCTCAGTGTTTTGATGACCAAGAGGCATCCATTCATGACAAGGTAGCCCAGTCATCCAGCCAGCTGTTTAGGGGCCATGTTGTTGGGAGGGGGTGTCCGTGCGAAGATGCATGGCCCTCCACTGTTCATCGGGCCATTTCTCAGGGGCCGAGCTTGCCACAAGCAACCTTGGAGGGTGAGGGGCTGTCTCCTTCCAGGACAAAGCGTAGAGGCTTGCTCTACCAGAGGTGGGCCCCCAAACCCCCAAGCTTGTGTTCTTCAGCTGTCCCCTCTGCTTGCACAGACGGGACATGGGGGACCCGGAACAAGGTGGCACAAACGTGCAGCTCGTACTGTTTGCAGTGCTGTGAGAATAAACCCTTTGGTGGGTTTTTGTTTTGTTTTTTAAGATTTTATTTATTTATTTATTTATTTGTCAGGGAGACACAGCGAGAGAGGGAACACAAGCAGGGGGAGCGGGAGAGGGAGAAGCAGGCTTCCCGCCGAGCAGGGAGCCCGATGTGGGGCTCGATCCCAGGACCCTGGGATCATGACCTGAGCCGAAGGCAGACGCTTAACCAACTGAGCCACCCAGGCGCCCCGAGAATAAACTCTTTGTGACTCAGGAGTGCAAGTTTTCTGCCAGCAGCCATGAAACAGGGACACGACAACTCATGAGTCTGTAAGAATTATAAAATGCCAGACCTTGACATGCATGTCCTTGAGGAGTGAACTGCCAGTTCCTCCAGTCTCCAAGGCTCACCAGGGGAGGTGGGCTCAGATGGGACTGTGGTCTTCCTTCCCATTCAGAGTTAGGAGCTCAGTCTCTCAAAAGATTTGGAAGAATGCCTGGGACATAGTAAAAAAGGTTAAGAGAAAGGAGCTATTCTTGGAGTTATTAAATGGTTGTTCTGGAGGCAATGCAGACACACACTGTTAAGAGGAAGCAGGGCTCATCTGGGGATATTCTGGGAAGCAAATGAATGCATCCAGGGGATCTGGGCTACAGTTTTATGGGAAGCAGATGAATGCACTTGGGAGTTTGGTCTCCCCCACTTGGAAGAGTTGCTCCTCCAGTGTTCATAGCTGATAGGATGATGACAAGCATGGTTATCTGTGCTTTTATATATATATTAAATTATGTATGTATTTATATGTATATAACATATATAAAATTATGGAGACCGACATGTCCCAAGATCTGCATTCAGCAAACTAGAGACCCAGGAGAGCCGGTGGTGCAGATCTGGTCTGAAGGCTGACAGGTTCGAGACCCAGAAAGAGCCAAAGGCAGGAAACAAAAATGAATTTCCCAGCTCAACGGCAGGCAGGCAGAAAGAATTTTTTGTTCTATTCAAGTCTTCAACTGATTAGAGGAGGCCCACCCACATTGCGAAGGGCCCATCTGCTTAACTCAGTGTGCGGATTCCAGGGTTAATCTCCTCCAGGAACACCCTCACAGACATGCCTGGAATAATGCTTGACCAAATATCTGTGTACCTCGTGGTCCAGTCAGGCTGACACAAAATTAACGTTCACCTACAAGACTTTATCGGGGACGTCAGAGGAGGTGGCTCTGCTTCTGAGCTATCCTTGACACATGGCTTTGGAAGTGTGCAGGGAGAGGCTGAAGAGCATCACGGTCAGGAGCAGGGGTGCTGGTCGAGGTAGCTGAGCTTCCAATCCTGGCTCCACCATTTAAAGGTGACATGCCTGTTGTATACTTTCTTACAAAGATGGTTGCAGACCATTCCTTCCAAATCTGTGAAATCGTGTTGCTTGCCCCACGGAGAGGTGGAGTTTGTTGACCTCCACGTGGTCCGATGACTTGCCTTGGCCAACAGAACATGCTGGGAATGCTCCTGTGTCACTCCTCAGCCTCGGCCGTACCAGACGTCGCAGCTTCTGATTACATCGGGTTGGAAGCCAGCCACTAGTTACGGAGCCTGGGCTAGACTCTGATGAGTGTACTGAAGAAAGACCCCCACGCTCCCGTCATTCTCACCAAGGCTCCAGGCATTTGAGGGATGCCATCTTGGACTTTCCGGCTCAGCTTAGTCACCCACTGAACGCAGCTTCATGAGTCCCTCTAGTCGGCACCGCACGGAGCCGAAGAACCAGCCGGCCGAGAGCCCAGCCCACCCCGGCAACCGTGGGAAGTAAGAAATCATTATTGTTTTAAGCTCTTCCAATTTTGAGAACTCTGTTGCATAGCAACAGATGACTAGCAGATTACTTCAACTCTCTGTGATAACACATACCTCAGATTAAATTATTTAATGCGTGGATAGGATTTGGATCAACTCCTAACACAGTCGGTGCTCAATAACTGTTACCCTATTATGGTTACTCAAGCTTGATGAATGGGAGACATGCCAGGCGAGGACAGTCTCTATCAGAAGTGTGTTTCCGGCTGTCCCCTCAGGGCTTATTAATCCTGTGCAAATAAGAAACACAGATGATAAGCCCTATCCTTTATCAAAATTATCATGGAAACCAGAGGCCCTGAGTTTCAACATGCAGTTACTGAGAAAAACCATCAATTTAAAAAAAAAAAAATTTTTTTTTAAAGATTTTAGTTACTTATTTGAGAGAGCTGGCACACACGAGCGGGGAGGGGGCGCGCTGGTTAGGAGCAGAGGGAGAAGGAGAAGCAGGTTCCCCGCTGAGCAGAGAGCCCAACACGGGGCTCGATCCCAGGACCCTGGGATCATGACCTGAGCTGAAGGCAGTCGCTCAACCAACTGAGCCACCCAGGAGCCGCCCCCCCCCTTTTTTAGATTTTACTTTTTTTTTTTTAAAGATTTTATTTATTTATTTGACAGAGAGAGACAGAGCAAAAGAGGGAACACAAGTAGGGAGAGTGGGAGAGGGAGAAGCAGGCTCCTTGCTGAGCAGGGAGCCTGATGCGGGGCTCGATCCCAGGACGCTGGGATCATGACCTGAGCCGAAGGCAGGCGCTTAACGACTGAGCCACCCAGGCGCCCCTAAGATTTTACTTTTTTATATAATCTCCACTCCCAACGTGGGGCTCAAACTCACGACCCTGAGATCAAGAGTCGCACGGCTCCTCTGACTGAGTCAGCCAGGCGCCCTCAGACAATCTTTAAGAAGTGGTTGACAGGAGTGAGCCCACGTAGCTGGGTTAGTCATTAACCTTTGTGTAAATGGCTCAGAAAAAAGTGAGCAAACATTGACATACCAAATGTCTTAAAATTAGAGTCCAAATTATATTTATCCCAAAACTCGCCATCATAAAATACTTGAATAACAGGGCGCCTGGGTGGCTCAGTTGGTTAAGCGACTGCCTTCGGTCAGGTCATGATCCTGGAGTTCCAGGATCGAGTCCCGCATCGGGCTCCCTGCTCAGCAGGGAGTCTGCTTCTCCCTCTGACCCTCCTCCCTCTCATGCTCTCTGTCTCTCATTCTCTCTCTCTCAAATAAATAAATAAAATCTTAAAAAAAAATACTTGAATAACATTTGTAGATTTTTAAAAAAATAGTCCTGAGGATCATCACCTCAAAACCTCGAAACTGTGACTCTTAGTAATGGACAGTTAATGTTTGTTGAAATGTTTGTTGTGAAATAGTCTGCCGATCTGAAGCTGTGAACCAAGTTTACAGAAGGAAAGGGAGCTTGCGTAACAAACTTGTGATAATTGCAGATGCCGGCGACGCTTGGAGTGAGCACGGCGTAATGTATACACTTGTGGAATCACTTTGTTGTACTTGAAACTACGGTAACATTGTATAACTGTTCTTCTGTTTAGGGGCGCCTGGGTGGCAAGTCAGGTGAACATCTGACTCTTGATTTCCGCTCAGGTCACGATCTCAGGGTCATGAGATCGAGCCCCACATGGGCTCTGCGCTCAGCGTGGAGTCCGCTTGAGAGTCTCTCTCCCCCTCTGCCCCTCCCCCAACCCGCCCTCTCTCTCTCTCTTAAAAAAAAAGCCAAAATAAAAAGCATACTTCAATTTTGTTTTTAAAGATTTTATTTATTTATTTGACAGAGAGATAGACAGAAGAGCACAAGCAGAGGGAGTGGCAGAGGGAGAGGGAGAAGCAGGCTCTGCACTGAGCAGGGAACCCGATGCGGGACTCGATCCCAGGACCCTGAGATCATGACCTGAGCCGAAGGCAGACACTTAACCATCTGAGCCACCCAGGCGCCCAGTATACTTCAATTTTTAAAAAATGGAAAAAAACACATAAAAACTTGTGATAATTAACCACTGGCTGTGACTTTGCTGATACAGTTTTAAGTATCTCAACCCATATAGAATATTGGGGAGGAAAAATTCTCCCCTACCCTTCAAGGGCTGGTCCAAGAATTAAACCGACATGAGATAGATTAGCAGGAAATATCAAATTTACTTTCGTACGTATGAGGTTCCAAAACAGAGAGGCAGGATGAGGTAGGTATCCGTGCCATGCTGAGCTAAAGAGTGGGCTGGGGGCTGGGGCCTCAAAGGGGAGCAGGGCAATAAGAACCCACATTTGGGGGCGCCTGGGTGGCTCAGTTGGTTGAGCGACTGCCTTCGGCTCAGGTTATGATCCTGGAGTCCCTGGATCGAGTCCTGCATCGGGCTCCCTGCTCGGCGGGGAGTCTGCTTCTCCCTCTCCCACTCCCCGTTTGTGTTCCCTCTCTCGCTGTGTCTTTCTCTGTCAAATAAATAAATAAAATCTTAAAAAAAAAAAATAGAACCCACATTTGGTAAGTAGGTGTTTGCCCTGCCGTGCAGATGGGCACTCAGATAAAACTTATCTCTGATAATAACCTTTATCTGGGGGAAGATTCCAGTGTAGGTTCTTCTAGGTAGTTAAGGGAAGGGCAAAATTTCTCTTGAGGCTGCAGGATCTCAATTGCCTTCAGCTCAGAATAATCCACATGCCAAAGTGGCACCTTTTTGGGGAGACCCGTTCTGAATCCCCTCAAGAAGATTGCAGACAGGGGGCGCCTGGGTGGCTCAGTCGTTAAGCGTCTGCCTTCGGCTCAGATCATGGTCCCAGGGTCCTGGGATCGAGCCCCGCCTCGGGCTCCCTGCTCAGCGGGAAGCCTGCTTCTCCCTCTCCCACTCCCCCTGCTTGTGTTCCCTCTCTCGCTGTGTCTCTGTCAAATAAATAAATAAAATCTTAAAAAAAAAAAAAAAAAAAAGAAGATTGCTGACAGGGGTTTCTGGCTGGCTCACTAGAGATCTCAAGGTCATGAGTTTGAGCCCCACATTGAGCATAGAAATTACTTTAAAAAAAGCTAACAAACTTAAACTAGACTTGGGGCACCTGGCTGGCTCAGTCAGAAGAGCATCACACAACTCTTGATCTCTCTGGGTCGTGAGTTCAAGCTCCACATTGGGTGTAGACGTTACTTAAATAAATAAAACTTAAAAAAAAAAAGATTGCAGGGGCACCTGGGTGGCTCAGTCAGTTAAGCATCTGCCTTCTGCTCAGGTCATGATCTCAGGGTCCTGGGATCGAGTCCCACATCGGGCTCTCTGCTCAGCGGGAAGCCTGCTTCTCCCTCTCCCACTCCCCCTGCTTGTGTTCCCTCTCTCGCTCTCTGTCAAATAAATAAATAAAATCTTAAAATATAAATAAATAAATAAACAAACAAACAAACAAACAAATAGGGGCGCCTGGGTGGCTCAGTTGGTTGGGCGTCTGCCTTTGGCTCAGGTCATGATCCCAGGGTCCTGAGATCAGGTCCCACATCAGGCTCCTTGCTCAGTGGGGAGCCCGCTTCTCCCTCTGTCTGCTGCTCCCCCTGCTTGTGCTCTCTCTCTCTCTCTGTGTGTCAGATAAATAAATAAAATCTTTAAAAATAATAATAAACAAATAAATAAAATGGAGGTTTTACATATGATTTCACTCATAAAACAAATGAGTAAAGGGAAAAAAAAGAGAGAGACAAACCAAGAAACAGACTCTTAACTGTAGAGAACACACTGCAGGTCACCAGAGGGGAGGTGGGGGAGGGGGGAACCAGATGATAGGGATGAAGGAGTGCACTTGTTCTGATGAGCACCAGGTGTTGTATGGAAGTGTTGAATCACTATATTGTACACCTGAAACTAATATAACACTGTTGACTAACTGGGATTTAAAGAAAAAAACAGAGGTTTTATTATTCTTCAGGTATGGTGAGGCCAACAGATCAGGACAATTGTCTGCCATTGAAAACGTAGTTTAGGGGGGTGCCTGGGTGGCTCAGTTGTTGGGCGTCTGCCTTCGGCTCGGGTCATGATCCCAGGATCCTGGGATTGAGCCCCGCGTCGGGCTCCCTGCTCAGTGGGAAGCCTGCTTCTCCCTCTCCCACTTCCCCTGCTTGTGTTCCCTCTTTTGCTGTGTCTCTCTCTGTCAAATAAATAAATAAAATCTTAAAAAAAAAGAAAAAGAAAAGAAAACGTAGTTTAGGGGCGCCTGGGTGGCTCAGTCGTTAGGCTGCCTTCGGCTCAGGTCATGATCTCAGGGTCCTGGGATCGAGCCCCGCACAGGGCTCCTTGCTCAGCGGGAAGCCTGCTTCTCTCTCTCCCACTCCCTCTGCTTGTGTTCCCTCTCTCGCTGTGTCTCCCTCTCTGTCAAATAAATAAAATCTTTAAAAAAATAAATACATAAAAAATAAAACTGTTGTAATTTCCTGAGTGATAGGGGAGGATAGGAGCATTTTTTGTTCTAATATTTGGTCTTTGTGGGCAGTTCCTGGCACTTGGCTCCCAACAGCCTTGGACTCTCCGGAGTGGTGTCTTTTGCACGCTAAGGAGCTAACTGGTGGCCCCTACATGGCCTCAGCATGGGGACTGGCTGCCACCAAGATCCAGGCGTGGTTAAAGGATTGGAGCCTTCAGCCCCTGCCCCGGGCTGGAGGTCGAGTCCATCACCGATGGCAGGGGGCATGAAGCTCTGTGTCTGCCCCACCCCCCCAACACCTTGCTCTATGCATCTCTCTCTCTTTTTTTATAGAGGTGTTAGAGTCTGGGCACATGGGTCCTTCTAGGAGGTTGTATTTTATTTATTTTTTTAAGTAAACTCTACGCCCAATGTGGGGCTTGAACTCACCACCTTGAGATCAAGAGTTGCACACTCGGGCGCCTGGGTGGCTCAGTTGGTTAAGCAACTGCCTTCGGCTCGGGTCATGATCCTGGAGCCCCGGGATCGAGTCCCACATCAGGCTCCCTGCTCGGCGGGGGGTCTGCTTCTCCCTCTGACCCTCTCCCCTCTCGTGCTCTCTGTCTCTCATTCTCTCTCTTAAATAAATAAATAAAATAAAATAAAAAAATAAAAAAAAAAAGAGTTGCACACTCTATCGACTAAGCCAGCCAGGTGCCCCTGTGCATCTCTCCTATTTGGCTATTCCTGAGTTGTATCTTTGATAATAAACTAGTTATCAGCAAAGCACTCTCCTGAGTCCTGCGAGCCATTCCAGCAAATTGTCAAACCCGAGGAGGGGCTCGCGGGAACCCCTGGTTTATAGCCATTCGGTCAGAAGTATGGGTGGCGAATTGGGACTTGCGGCTGGCATCTGAAGTGGGGGGCAGTCTGGTGGGACAGAGCCTTAACTCACAGGGTCTGATGCTGTCTCCAGGTACATAGGTTCAGAAGGGACCTGAATCACTGGACACTCGGCATCTGGAAAGTTAGACAACTGGTTGTGGGTGTGGGAATCCTCCCCACGTTTGCTGTCAGAACTGCCCGTAGTAAAAACAGTCCAGGGACATTCCCAGATCCCAGGAGGAGGGGGCACGCCACACCAAGGGGAAACACCAGGGTCAGACGGAGGCAGAGGGAGGGGAAGACGTGGCCAAGAGCCTGACCGTGGGTTACTGTGGGAAGGCACAGGGGAGGCAGGGTGAACAGATTTAGGATGGGCTCTGGGCCATCAGGGGAGGTCCCTGGTTGTCTGGCCCCTGGGAGAAGAGGGGCCGTGAAGGGGGGCTTCTGCACAGGAAGGGCACACGCAAAGGCCAGTTTGCTGTTTCTAGGAATTAGCTAGACCAGAAAAGGGCGGTCCCTCCAGAGCCAGCCAGACCCCAACATGTCAAAGCATCACAGAATAAAAGATGATTAATACACCCCTCCCTCCAAGGACTTCAATGTCTTGAGACAGTTTGGGGGGTCTCAGTTAGCGGGGAGGGAGCTACCGGCATGCAGGGGATAGAGGCCAGACCTGCGAGCAGCCCCCCACCCCCCGCCACAACCCGCCACAGAATGACTCAGCTCCAGATTCCAGTTATGCTGAGCTTGAGGAACCTTGCTTGAGAACAAACCCAAAGAGCTTATTTTTTCCACAGCTGATTCACAGAATTCAGGAGACTTTTCCCAATGCCTCCCGTGTTCTGGGCCTCGTGCTGGAGCATGAATGGCAGAACGACCCAGGTCCTGCCTTGGGGAGCCCTGTAATCTGCGGGCGCTGGCTGGTCCATACCCGGCAGGTCTGAGAGGCCCTTGACAAGAGCCCTAGAAAGAGTAGAATGAAGCGAGGGTTCTCTGTGCCAACTGTTTATATTCTTCTTCCTGAGCCTTTGATTTGATGAGAAACGTAATTGTTTTGTTCTGCCGAGCACAGAACAATACTTGCCTGCTCCTTCTTGCATCTCCTGAGCTTGCCGTGCATCCTTGGGATGCACTCCGACACGCACCTGTGACCGGCTCTGTGTCTGTTGCGTGAGTGAGTGAGTGAGTGAACGCATGCCCACGAATCCTGAGTACGTCCCCGAGGAATAATGAATACATTCAGGGAGAGGCAAGAACGATTTGGTTTTGCATCTCCCTCATTCCTTCCTTAACTACAAACACGGCAGAGGAAAATAACCTACAGACAACATCTGCAGGAAAACTAGGTGGGCAAGTGTCCCGATGAACCCTGAAACGCAAGCAGAGGGGCTCAGCCAAATACAGACGTCTTATTTGAAATCACAGCATCACAGAGAAAAGATGATAGCACTCAGGAAATCTCAGGAGGTACCCAAAGAGGCACTGATGGGGGTCAGGAGAGGACTAGAAATGTTTAAGAAGATATCTTAAATGTAAATTAAAAAAAAAAGAAAAGGAAGATATTTTAAAAATGACAGCTGAACTGTAATAGGAATGAACAGACCCACAGAACACATGGTAGGTGAAATTGAGGATGGAAAGAAGAAGAAGAAAAAAAAAAAGATATAAATGAGGAGGCTACAAACCATTCCCCAGAAAGTGAGAGGAAAGAGGAGAGACGAGGAAATAGCTAAAGAAGAAAAGCCAAAGCAAGGGAGGGAAACAATGAGTAAAGTCAGAATCTAAAAAAATTTTCCTGAAACTCAAGATTTGGGCCTTCAAACTGAAGGACCGAGGATGTAACTAGAAAAGCCAACCAAGGGGCACCTGGATGGCTCAGTTGGTCAAGCATCTGCCTTCAGCTCAGGTCATGATCCCGGGGTCCTGGGATGGATGGAGCCCCGCGTTGGGCTCCCTGCTCAGCAGGGAGTCTGCTTCTCCCTCTCCCTGGGCCCCTCCCCCTGCTTGTGCTCTCTGTCTCAAATAAATAAATAAAATATTAAAATTTTAAAAAAAAACGCCAACCAAAACCAATCGTCAGAATGAGGCATTCTAGAAAAACTACTACTTGGCTTTTTTTTTTCTTTAAGAGGAAAACAATTATTTAGACATCTGAGCAATAGATCAACTTGACTTAGAAGGGAAAGAAAATTAGATCAGCATCAAGTTTCGACCACAGCACTGTATTCCAGGAGCGAGTGGTTTGGTAGGCATAGGATACTCAGCAGCATAGGGAACAAAAATACACCTTGGCTGATTGGGGGATGCAAGGATGACCCAGATTAGGAAATCAGTAATTTATCATCTTAACTGAGATAAGTAGAAACAAAAGCCTACGATCATCCCCAGACACGCTAAAGGGGCATTTGACAAAATGTAATATCTATTCTTGTTGGCACACAATGTATTAGAATGTGACGTTCTTTAAAACATTAGATAGCTTAGCCTAAAATTCAGGATCTCAGGGGTGTCTGGGTGGCTCAGTCGTTAAGCGTCTGCCTTCGGCTCAGGTCATGATCCCAGGGTCCTGGGATCGAAACCCGCGTCGAGCTCCCTGCTCCGAGGAGAGCCTGCTTCTCCCTCTCCCACTCCCCCTGCTTGTGTTCCCTCTCTTGCTGTGTCTCTCTCTGTCAAATAAATAAAATTTAAAAAAATAAAATAAAATTCAGGATCTCAGTGAATAAATATTCGGGTAAATAATACACCAGAAGCTAAACCTAAGTCGGGCACAAGATGAGAACCCCACTGCCTGGGGACAGCATGTTTTCCATTGTGTGCCGGTGAGGAGGACTTCCTACCCACATGTCAGCATCTGGGAAAATCTATTGATTTTTCGGGTCTGCCTGCAGGTTTCCCCACGCTTCGTGCAACCAACCGACGAGTGAAAGGAATCCAGTTGCAAATGACCCAGCACGACCATTTGCCCCATATTCTGTGCCCGCCTGCAGTGCATCAGGAACTCGGCCAGGGCGAGCCCCGACCGATGGGGGCGGGGATGGGGGGGTCATGGTGACAGCTGGCCACCCATCTTATCTCGCTTCCTGGAGGGGTTCTAACAGCACAAACCGCGGCTACTTTCCTCCTGACTCCAGATGAGATTATCTGCATCTGGGGAAAACCATCTAGGGGGACGCAACCTCATCCTTTTGCCCCCACCATCTCCTGGGTGATCAGTCTCCTGAGGGCATTGTGGGCTGCTTGGTGCAGCCACGGACTAGGGGACAAAGGGACGCTTGCCCAGCCGGTGCTCTCTTCCTCTCGCTCCCTGGCTCCTTCCCTCCTTGGGTCCGTCTCCCTTCCAACCTCCCTGTCTCCCTTCCTCTTTACAGAAGTTAATGGCTTGCCCTGCCTTTAAATCACCACGGTATCCGGTGGCATTGAAAATTACTGTTTCCTTACTCAGAGTTGAATCCTTGATGGGAATCCCCTCCGCACATGGTCTGCTGAGTAAAGCTGTCTCACCTGCTGCCCAGGGTCCCACCCTCAGTTTTGCCCAAGAGAACAGCGGCAGGCTTCCACTGGCATTCCTCAGTGTTTTATCCTGTTACGGGAACTTTGCTTACCTTGCCTCTTGGCAACTAGCCTCGTTGCTCACAGATGATTTCCAGGAGCTGCCACTCGGGTTACTCAGCCGCAAGTCATTTGCAGGTTGACGGAGCCCGCTCACCTGGCTTCCGCTCCCACCGCGAGAGCGGCCGGGTTGGCACTGCTGTGTCGGAGCGCCCTCTGCTGGCGGCGCGGGCCCTCTGCAGCCGCGGGCGGCCGCGCGGCGGAGGTCACAGGTCAGCCTGCAAAACCCAGCCAGGGCCCGCCCGCCACCCCCCACCCCCCGCAACCCCCGCCTCCTTGGCCCCTAGGGGCATAATCCCGAATTTGGAGGCCACTGTCCTCGGGAGCTCAGCGGCTTTTGTTTTCGATTTTCTTTTTCAAATTTATTAATTTTTTAATTTTTTATATTTTTAATTTTTATTTTATTATTTTTTGCCCTGATTGACTGCTGGGCAATTCGACTTAAGATAATATCCTGTTGGGCGCCTGGGTGGCTCAGTTGGTTGGGCGACTGCCTTCGGCTCAGGTCATGATCCTGGAGTCCCAGGATCGAGTCCCACATTGGGCTCCCTGCTCAGCAGGGGGTCTGCTTCTCCCTCTGCCCTCTTCCCTTTCGTGCTCTCTGTCTCTCCTTCTCTCTCTCTCAAATAAATAAAATAAAATCTTAAAAAAAAAAAAAAAGATAATATCCTGTAAGGGGTGCCTGGCAGGCTCAGTCAGAAGGGCATGCGACTCTTGATCTCCGGGCTGTGAGCTTGAGCCCCACGTTGGGTGTAGAGATGGCTTCAGTAAATAAATAAACATACAAATATATGTAACATTGTTTATGATTTTCAGCGACCGTTAACTATGTGACTCGCACCCCACTGTGCTCAGCTGTAAAGGATGACTCCCACCTGCCCTGCGTTGTGTCCATTAACTTTCTTGAGTGTGTGCAGATGTGCGGGGCCGGCACTGGTCCAAGCAGGTTTTCATACTAACTTTGACGGGTAGAATTGCTCCTAAAACTAACTGGATGGAAGAGTTAATTCTGCGGAGATCAGTCTCTGCTCGGCAATAAAATCAGGGCACTTTTTATTGGAGGCCCGAATCGAGAACACGCAACATTTTGGATAAGACGACTGAATGCTTTTTTTTTTTTTCTTTTTAAGATTTTATTTATTTGACAGAGCACAAGCAGAGGGAGAGAGAGGGAGAAGCAGGTTCCCTGCTGAGCAAGGAGCCCGATGTGGGGCTCGATCCCAGGACCCTGGGATCATGACCTGGGCCGAAGGCAGCCGCTTAACCGACTGAGCCACCCAGGCGTCCCAACTGAATGCTTTTTAAAAGGTCTGCAATATGCTTTTAGAGAATCAAGTGATTTTTTTCCCCATTTGTTGGGCTCCACATATGGACCTTTGTTTTTCGTTGCTAAGCCACTTTGAGGGAGTTAGAGTGTGAGCCTTCTCTTGTTATAAATCATAATATCACAGACCCTTGTTCACTGCTTCCCAAGACACTGGGCCGTGATAACATTCGCTTACCTACACGTCCTCACCCAGCTAAGAAGGGCCATATCAGCAGTTATGTCCTCCGAGCACCCCAGCAACAAACATACCTTCCTTTCAAGGCTTCTCATCAAATCCCCGTGTAATGCAGGGTATCCGTTCATTTTAACCAAAGCTAATTCAGATTTTTAAAAAAGATTTTATTTATTTATTAGAAAGAGAAAGAGAGCAGGAGCCTGGGGGGAGGGGCAAAGGGAGAGGGAGAAACAGACTCCCTGCTGAGCCGGACCCCGAGATCACGAACTGAGCTGAAGGCAGGCACTTAACTGACTTAGGCGCCCAGGCGCCCCAAGCCTAATTCATATTTTTAAGGCTTAGAGGATGATCTTTTCTGAAATGTGAAATCATAGTGTCCATACGAATGTAAAAAGGAAATGTGTCAAAGATTTTATTTAATTAATGAATGAGGGAACTAGTAAGATGTTATCAGTTCCGAGTGTTTTTTTATAAACAACATATATATGCATATATGTGTGTGTGAATACATATCCCAGATTTTTTATTTATTTTATTACTATTATTATGGGTGCAAAAAAAATTGGTTTTATTAAAGCACAGGGACAAGACCCATGGACACAAAGTGCTGTCTTCCCAGATATCTTATAAGATGACACCCCAGCCAGCCCACCCTGTGGAGCCAGGCCTGGATATCGTCTGTGTATAATGAATGAAGTCCATAATGAACCTGCGTATGATGAATGGAATATGCAATGAATATCTAATGAGTGAAGATGCCGGCCAAGACACAGAGCCGGCTCAAATGCAGGTGGCCGCCTCCTGGGCTGCAAACCTACCCATCAGTCTCTGCTCCAGCCAACCCCAGCCCCCTGCAGCTGGAGCCCTTCCTGGTGGCCATGGCCAGCCTGTCCCACAGTGACATCCCCAGCACTGTCCGTCACCTGCCTTCCTCAGGGGCTCCTCATTGGCCTGCTCCTCCTGCATCCCGGTGGCCTCCCTCAGCTACGGGAGCTGCCTCATCACGTCCCTGAACCCCATGCAGACCTCAGCAACGGGGCTGCTTTCTCCAACACCACAGTGTCCCCCCTGTGAGCCCCTCTGTCTGCTGCCTTAGCAAATGAGCTGGTGCAGGGATTTGCTGATCACGGGAAGAAGGTTTTCTTCTAAGAAGCTCAGGGCATAAGCTTTGCAGATGACTGCTTGTTACTTGCTTTTTGTTTTTGTGTGGTTTTTTTTCCCAACGAAGGCAATTCCTCCCCACCCCCCAACTTGAATAGGGAGGAAAAAAATCGCTAGTTTAAGAGCTGACTGTGGTTATAGTTGTGCATTCCAGGAGAATGGAAGATGGAAAAAAAATTGCTTTTTTGCTTCGGAAAACATAACCTCTGGCATAATGCTGGAGGCTGTTAGTCACTCCACCCCCCCAGTCTCTAGCAAAAGAACACTTTGAATTTTATCTGGGCACCTAATGGCCCATTAGAGGCATTTGCCATTCCCCCGCCTTGCAGCTACCTTGGTCATGTGACTGGGGGGATTGGGGTAGAAGGCGGATGATCTGTGTAATGTATGGACCGTGGTTTCCTAAGAAAATTGCTTGCTCTCCGTTTTTTGTTTTTTTTTCCCTTCCGTCCGCCTGCAGCCTGGGATCTGGTGAGAGCCACGGTGGCTGCCTTAGGCTGGGGCGTGGAGGCAATCCGCGGAGCGGCGTGGAGGCTTCCAGCAGCCTGGTCCCCGATGAGTCTGGAACAGAGCCACCTGCTGGCCTTGCACCAAACACAGACTTCTCTTGGGGGAGGAAGACAGGCCTGTCCTAGCTAGCCGTGTGGATTCTGGGATCCTGCGTTACATCAGCTTGGCAAGCTTTCCCCTACTCATTCGGCTCCCAAAGCTGATTCCCAGAGCAGAGCCTGGAGGGGTCAAGTCCAGATGAAGGGACAGAATGGACAGGGTGGAATCCTGGTGGTCGTAGACTAACTGGGCGAGGACAGTATGGCATTCTACGCCACGCTCACTTCTGCAAAGTGTCCCCCTCCTGCATTTGCGAAGAGAGCTTGTAACGGAGAGGCGTGACCTGGTTGGAGCCGTTAGGAACAGAACAGACTGTCTGAGTGCCTCGCACTACTGCGTTTTAATGTCCTCAGCAAGTGGCCTACTCCGCCTGGCTGGTCAGGGCAGAGTCAGTGGGATCCCGGAGGGCTGGGCTCGGGAGGACTGTCCCTGAGCCCCGTGGGGGAGGGGCCCGCCGGGCTGGGCACTTCCTCTAGGGTCTGTGGTCAGAGCTGGTGAGGACACAGCTGTGTGGGAAGTTTCACAACCCCGTGCACAGGCCCCCGGTGAACAGTGACTGTGACCGCTGGACAAAGAGGCCCTGGGCACTGGGGACTGGTGACCTCGGCAGCTTTGGGGTGCTAAATGATGGCCTGCAGGTGACTTCGCTTCTTCAGGCCCCAGCAGACCCCAAATTGGAGGAGTCGCCTGGTAGGTCTGTAAGTGTCCTTCCAGCGGACAAGGCGTGTAAACGCTGGGCTGCGGAGCCAGACAGATGTGAGTTCGGAAGTCATGTCCCCTCATTGCCGGGCTCTGCCAAACAGGTGTTCTCTGGGGCTCCCCCCGGGCCTTGGCTTCCGCATCTGTAGGCTGGAAGGATGACTTCCATCTTATGGCCAGCTGCCCAATGGTGGTGGTGACCCCAGTGGTGAGTGCCCGAAGGGTGACACTCGATGTCCTCCTACGTGACAACGGGGTGAGGGTTAACCGCCCCCTGTGGCCCCCGGCAGGGCAGCCTCTGGTCTCATCCAATTCCGCCTACGGACTCGGCATGCTGTCACATGCAGATCGTGCTGCTGACGGGAGTGGGGGCACAGAGAGCTTTCATCGTTCACCATAGAGCACAGCAGTTAAAACCCCCGTGAGTCACCTCCATAAACCCACCAAAAGTTCCCTCCAGGCACCTGACACCTATTTCTTTTCCCTCTGGCTTTCCCCATCTGGCTTCTAAAATTCCTTTTTACCCTGGATGATTTAGCACTGTCTGCAAACACTCACGCCTCGCACCTCAAAATCTGTGCGGTGAACAGGTCTCGTACCTAAGCGACTTTTCAAAATGTTCCCTCGACAGAAACGGATCTCTTCTAGGACGGGGACAAGGGAATTCTGTTGCTAGAAAAAGTATAATTTCTCTGTGCCTTTACGGTATTAACATAAATATGTGCTTCTTGGCAGAATTACTTGGGGAGTTTTTTTGAAAACGTGTATTTGATGGCCTCACATTACACCCTCCAGGCTCCCCAACAAAGATGCTGACTCAGGAGGGCGGAGAAGGGGCCAATTTAATATATATATTATGTTCATATATTTATAAATTATGATTTATATATAATTATAATTTCATATACAAATATAAAATATTTACACTGTATATGTACATTTAAAAACTTTATATGTGTATACACACATATATACAGATATACATATACATGTATTATTATATATAATTTTTAAAAATTTCCCTGGGGGTGCCTGGGTGGTCTGAGTGGAGTGTTGGACTCTTGATTTCGGTTGAGGTCATGATTTCGGGATCCTGGGATTGAGCCCCGCATCGGGCTCCCCGCAGACTGCGGAGTCTACTTGAGATTCTCTCTCTCCTTCTCCCCCTCCCCCCTGCTCTCTCTCTCAAATTAAAAAAAAAGAAATTGTGCGCCTGGGTGGCCCAGTCCTGCCTTCGGCTCAGGTCAGGATCCCAGGGTCCTGGGATCGAGCCCCACATCGGGCTCCCTGCTTGGCGGGAAGCCTGCTTCTCCCTCTCCCACTCCCCCAGCTTGTGTTCCCTCTCTCGCTCTCTGTCAAATATATAAATAAAATCTTAAAAAAAAAAAACAGAAAAAGAAATTTCCCTTGGCAATCATGATCTTCACCTCTAGCTGAGAACCAAGAGGAGGAAGATAACACTAGCTTTGAATGGGTTTAGACCTGGATCGGCCTTTTACTATATTGGTCATGTGACATTGATCAAGTCTTCTTTATGGACTTATTTTCTCACACATACAAGGCGTCGACAACAGTCCCTGCTTAAGGGCTATAGTGCAGATTCCGTGAAATAATATCGTCATGTACTCTGTGCCTGGGACACATTCATTTATTGATCCACTCATTCACGCATTCATCTATTTATAGAATTCATTTATTCGAGCATTGAGAGAATCTCCTGTGTGCCAGGTGCTGGGAACACGGTGGTAAATGTGGGTAGACACCATTCTGCTCTCATGCTGGAGACGGGGAGTCTGTGTCACCCGGAAGCCCATGGCCAGCCTCACCCACTGTCTGCTGGCTCCCACTAAGAATCAGTCACAGGAGCGCCTGGGTGGCTCAGTCGTTAAGCGTCTGCCTTCGGCTCAGGTCATGATCCCAGGGTCCTGGGATCAAGCCCCACAGCAGGCTCCCTGCTCGGCGGGAAGCCTGCTTCTCCCTCTCCTGCTCCCCGTTTGTGCTCCCTGTCTCGCTGTGTCTCTCTCTGTCAAATAAATAAATTAAATTAAAAAAAAAAAAGAATCAGTCACAGCAAAAACAAACACCTGACGTTTATAGACGACCTGTCATGTAGTTCATTAGATCTTCACACCAATACTATGAAGGACGTGATGTTATCATGCTCATTTTTTCAGGGAGGAAACTTGCAGAAGGGAGTGGTTTGCCCAAGGTCCCAGGGCTAGCACAAGGCAGAGCCGAAATTCACACTCAGCCTGTCTGACTCCAGGACCGTGGTCTTTCCACTGCATCACACCATTGCAGGCTTGAACTTTCGTGACAAGAATTTTAGAGTTTGTCATCATGACCACCTTGACGCTAGATTCAGGAAATGAGGACTGGGTCAGTCTTGAGTCTGGAAACATGATAGGAGCAAATGGACTGAGGTGGAAGAGCATAGCAAGAATTCTTTTACCTGTTGAACTCTACACCAGGTGCCAGGTGCCCAGTTCTGGCCAGTGAAATGTCAGTCAAAGTATGCTGTCTTCTGAGCAGGAATTTGCTCTTCCTGATAAAATGATAGCACCCTTTCCTACTGACGTCTGCCCTGATCATGGTTGGGATGCTCAAAGCTGTGGCGGCCATCTTAGGATGAGGCGTCAAGCATGACGATGGAGGTAGATGCCAGGGATGGAGAGGAATACACAATGGAAAGAGCTGGGGTCCCTGAGAGTGCCGGTGAGCAACTGAGCAGCTAACCCTCAGCTTTGTTATACAGGAAAAATAAAACCTACTTACTTAAATCACAGTGGAATTGACGGGTAAACACCAAATCTAAGTTGTATAAATCATCAAAATTTATGGTGCACCCAATGAAACAAACCATGAAATATGCTATTTTTGTCATATCTAAAAGCAACCCTATCTGGATAGTGGATGATATTCTTAACCTTAACGTTGGCTTCCTTGACCTTGATCTAAGAAACTTCTCTTGAACCTCTGCCAACTACATTGCTCTCTAGCAAAGTGTCTACAAACGGTGGAAGGATTAGAATGTTCTAGAGCTTCCTTTGCCTACCGGGGGTATTATTTCACACATGCGTTCCCTGATTCCCCAAAAAGGAGACTCAAGGGAAATCCACTCACACAAAACATTCCTGAGAACAGCAGACTTTACTGAAGATTTCGTGGAGGGACAGAGGAGGGATTTATACCACTGAAATGACAGAGATATTTTAATGACAGTTTGCAGAACATCCATCACTGTTAAAAGTGTTTGCAAGAGGGGACGGGGCGGGGGGGGGGATGAGGTAACTGGGTGATGATGGGCATTAAGGAGGGCACCTGTGGTGATGAGCACTGGGTGTTATATGCAACTAATGAATCGTTGAACACTGCATCAGACACTAATGATGTACTATATGCCGGCCAACTGAACATAATAAAAAAATTAAAAAATTAAAAAATTAATAAAAATAAAATAAAATAAAAAATAAAGTGTTCCAGGGGCTCTCATGGGTACCTCGACTTGTTCTAGCCTCTCCTTCTGTCTTTCATTCCCCTTCTCGCCATCGTATGGACACCTGCTCAGCATCTGGATCCCACTCTTCTGGTTACAGAAGTGTCTCCCAACACCCCAACCCACCTCCCCCTAACTTTCAGGCCACATGGAGCACAGCCTTTGGCACCAGGCTTTGGCTGATCAATCAGAAGCAGGTGGGCATGTGACTGAATCTGGCCAATGAGAGCTGTGGGAAAGCGGGCTCCCCTTCCGGGACACAGCGGGCAGAATCTTACCTGGCAGGTGTTGCTCAGTGAGCTGACATGGGATGTGGAGATCTGTAGGCAACGAAACAAATGCAGAAGAAAGCAGAGCAAAGAGCTTCCCCATGGCTAGGTTGTCTACCTAGGTCAGCTGTGCCCCTAGCAAGGACTGTCCCTGGACTTTTTTTTTTTTAAAGATTTTATTTATTTATTTGAGAGAGAGAGAACGAGAGAGAGAGAGCACATGAGAGGGGATAGGGTCAGAGCACGAAGCAGACTCCCTGCCAAGCAGGGAGCCCGATGCGGGACTCGATCCAGGGACTCCAGGATCATGACCTGAGCCGAAGGCAGTCGCTTAACCAACTGAGCCACCCAGGCGCCCCAACTTTTTTTTTTAAGATTTTATTTATTTATTTGGCAGAGACACAGCCAGAGAGGGAACACAAGCAGGGGGAGTGGGAGAGGGAGAAGCAGGCTTCCCGCAGAGCAGGGAGCCCGACGCGGGGCTCGATCCCAGGACCCCGGGATCATGCCCTGAGCCGAAGGCAGACGCTTAACGACTGAGCCACCCAGGCGCCCCCAGAATCCTTATTTTAATAAGATCCCCAGCTGATTCATATACAATTGAGGTTTGAGAAGTACTGGGCTCATGATTTTGAGATCGTACCCAACAGTGATCACTAATCCCAATCCCACTCTTTAAATAACCTCCTCCGAAGCTATAGTCTTTGTGTATTGTGAGTGCTGCTGTATTCTGAGTCCAGAAAGCATTTACTGGCTCTCATAGTCCCTCCCCTCCCCTTTGAGCATATCTGTCCCATCCCTGCCTCTAACAGCAAATGCAGCTGGACGCGTAGCCTCATGGAGGCCACGGTAGTTAGCGAAAGTAGGAAAAGTAGGTCACATTTGAGGGTCAGATCCCAATACTTCACCTCTGAGATTCCCATTTTACATAGGTTATGTAAAGTCTTGTCCTGCGTCCTATTTCTTCATTCCTTGGCTGAGCCTTCAGAGGTTTGGAGTGAAGGTAAGGTGACTCTTCCAGGGGCACACTCCTAACGAGGTGGTGGGGTACAGGGTGGGGGAGAGAGACACGTGTGGGGATCTCCACGTTGCACTGCTGTCCCCAGAAAGTCAGCAGCAGGAACTCCCCCAAATGCTGTCTTCACGTTGTTGGCATGCGCAGAAGCACTCACCGACTCCCTGCTACCTATGGGAGCCACTCACATTTATGAGTCCTGGTGGAAAAACATTCCTAATCCCCTGTCTCCTGTTTCAGGTCGATCATTTTATCTTCCTAAGCAATCCAGACCAATAACAAAAATATAAAAATCCCTTCACAACTTTCCACCAGAGTTCCCCACCCCCATCAAGCATTCCACAATTTTCATATGCAAGTGAGGAAGGTATTATCATCTCACAGAAAGCCTTCCCCACTTTCTCTATCCCCTTCCCCCCATTTTTCTCTGCTTTCCTTTTCACACACAGGATGATCTAGCCTGCACTGCCCATAGGCTGGACATAGCTTTAAGGTCTCCTTTTCATTCCAAGTAGTTTAACAAAATACATATATTTTTTCTTCAAATACTGTGCCCTCCCTTAGGTGATGTCTCCACCTTGGGTCACATAAAATGTTATATGTATGTGTGATTCATTCATTATATATCTCATCAAACACAACGGGGCATTTACAGCATTTCCGGTGCTGGTCTAGTTGTTGGGAAGAGATGGTGATCAGAACTGTTGGGGCTGAATTGGACCCCCTTCCCAGGGCAACTGATACCTTAACTCCTAACACTGTTCATTGGTTTTACCTGTTTTTGAATTTCATACAAATGTAATTATATAGAACACACTTCTTAATATCTGCCTTCTGTTGTTTAACATTATGCCCATAGGATCCATCCATATTATTTCTTGTAGTTGTAGTTTGTTTCTCCTTATTGTTTAAGGCACTGAAATTAGGATCCCTAGTTTCAGCCCAAGGCATCCTAAGTGAAGCACTGCTGCTTTGACCGCCCTCCCAAAATCATTAAATCCCTATGCCAGTCAGTCTTGGCTGAGGTACGCCACAGTAAGGAACAAGCCCTTCCTCTTCGTGACCTACATCAACATGTTTCCCTACAAGTTCACTGTGAGTCTGTTAGCCCTGGTTACATCTACGTTCTTTTCATTTCTGGTCGAGTGCAGACAAAAGAGTCTGTATCAGTTTTTTATGCTGCTGTAACAAATCCCCACTACACACATCGACTATTTTACAGTTTGGGAGGTCAGAAGTTCGAAAGGTGGCTAAAATCAGGGTGTCAGCAGGCTGTTCCTTTGGAGGTTCCAGATGAGAATCCATTTCTTGCCTTTTCCAGCCAGATATCAGTCATATCACTCCTTCCTCTGCTTCCATCTCTCTTGCCTCTGACTCTGGTCCTCTTTGTGATGACACCAAGCCCACCGGGACAATTCACGGCGATGTCCCTGTCTCAAGACCTTACATTTAATCACGTCTGCAAAGCAGCCTCTTTTGCTACCTAAGGTAGCATTTCAGAGATTCGGGGATTGGAACACAGACATCTTTGGGGGACCATTCTCCTACCACACAGTGGTAGGTATATGGCAGTGTTGGGGCCAAGAAAAGGGAAAACAGCAGGCCCCTGCAAGTTAAGGTTCTTCATGCTTCTACCTGGAAGGGAGGTTTGCTCACATTTGCCCGCATTTCACGTCCCTCTGGCTCAGGGGCCATCTGCCGTTGCAGGTTCCCTGTCCAAGTCCGATACCAGCAGAGAGGATCCCGCGAGGAGGGGCGGTAGCTCGTTTGATAATAACCCGAAGGACCACAGGCACACGAGCGCCAAGAGAAACAGCCGGAAGGATCAAGGAAGGAGTAGGGCTCTTGGCCAAGGGACCCGGGAAGAGGGAGCAGAAATGAAAGTCTTTCTCACGGTGGAATGGCTCCTGGGATTTCCTAATCTGACCAAGTTCCTCTTCTTGGAAGGGAACACCCACTGGTGCGTCGTGGGGCAGGGCAGGCGTCCCCTGCGGGGCGGGGGGGGGGGGCTCTATTTCAACACTAGGACTTGGCTCTCTCGCTCCTGCAGCCTGGCCTGAGGAGCCGCAGACGGTGGGCGTGCTGGCATCACTCATGCTGGGCTCCGGCTTCTGCCCTTCGCGGGGCACGACACCCCCATGCCCCGAGCCCCGGTCAGCGACGGCCTCTGTCGCCTCTCGGCCTACCTGGAAGAACTGGAGGCCGTGGAGCTGAAGAAATTCAAGCTGTACCTGGGCACCGAGGTGGAGGCGGGCAGGATCCCCTGGGGGCGGCTGGAGCCGGCCGGGCCGCTTGACACCGCGCAGCTGCTGGTGGCGCCCTGCGGGCCGGACGCCGCCTGGCCGCTGGCGCTGGGCCTCTTCCCGCGCATCAACCGACGGGACCTGTGGGAGAGAGGACAGAGGGGGGACCCGGTGAGGAGTAAGGACGCCGCAGGCCCCGCCGGGGGCCCTTCCGCTAGCGACAGTCGCCGCGCGCAGGAGACCCGGCTCTCGCTTCTGCCCTTGGCCTTGCTCGCGCTGCGTTCTGCCCGCGACGCCCTCGCTCTGCCCGGAAAACCCCTGCTTCGCCATCAGAACCCAGGAGGCACTATCTCGTGCGCGAGTTCTTTCCTCCCCCACCCCTCCGCCCCCGGGCCTGCCCCTGGCCCTCAACCACCCCGGCTGGCTTCTGCAGCGCCCGGATTTCTCTTACTGTATCTCCTGTCCTATGAGATAATCCGGGTGCTGCCAACACCCACTCCCTCCCATAACACGGCGTCCACGGTGCACAGGACGCGCTCCGCGCTTTCCACGGCGCACAAAGACGCACTCTGTGCTTTCAGTGCTGTGTGAGAGATATTGTTATGATCACCCCTGTTATAGAGGTAAGGAAACTGAGGCTCAGAAAAACACGATTTGCCCCCAGACGAGAGCTCCTGGGTTAAAACCCGCAGAGAGGGGCGCCTGGGTGGCTCAGTTGGTTAAGCGACTGCCTTCGGCTCAGGTCATGATCCTGGAGTCCCGGGATCGAGTCCCGCATCGGGCTCCCTGCTCGGCAGGGAGCCTGCTTCTGCCTCTGACCCTCCCCCCTCTCATGTGCTCTCTCTCTCTCGTTCTCTCTGTCTCAAATAAAAAAAATAATAAAATAAAATAAAACCCGCAGAGGGTTTCAGGCGGCGCGCAGCGGATACCAGCTGCTGTTGAGGGTGGCGCGGATGAGAAAACAGAGACCCTGCTTTGTAGAATTTGCTACTCTGCATGGTGTAAATACTCCCCGGAGGGCTGATTTGAAGTTCCCAATGTGATGCCCACTGGCTTGTAATTCATAGAAATTTAGCGGCAGACTCTCTTGAGCTGGTGAGGCGTAATGACAAGAGGTCTCCTCAGATCCGGTCTCAGGTGGCTCCTTCTCTCCCTGTCTCCATCGTCGGAGAGCATTGCAGAGGCCTCGGACTGCGGGAGTGTGAGACGTTCCATCTTTACTCAAGGACACCTATGAAAATGAAAGCGCTATCAGCAATAAAGAAAAAAGGATAAATGTATTCATTTATGATCTCATATAATTGTTTTACTTATAGAAGTTCTACATACTCCTTATAGGAAATTCAAATAATATACAAGTATGAAGTGCCCCCCCCCCTTCTCCCACTGCACCTAAACCTCTCCCCAGCATCACAACTGATGACTTTGGCAAGCATCCTTCTCCAGACCGTGTCCTTTCAATTCATCGAAAGGCAGCCCCATGGTCTGAAGCTTAGCTTATTTCCAGCTGTGTGGTGCTGGAAAATCGGTGTACCTCTCTGGGCCTCTGTTGCCTCATCAGTAAGACAAAAGGGACTGGATTAGCTCAGGGGTTCTCGCATGTTAATGTGCGTGGGAATCATCCAGACACCCTGCTGGGAAGGTAGAATCCAAGACCAGCAGGTTAGGGGCACCAGGAATCTGCATTTGGATGTGGGTGGTGTTCATGGCACACTTCAGAAAATACTAAGCTAAAACATCTCTGGGGGGGGCCGCCTGGGTGGCTCAGTCGTTAAGCGTCTGCCTTCGGCTCAGGTCATGATCCCAGGGTCCTGGGATCGAGCCCCGCATCGGGCTCCCTGCTCCGCGGGAAGCCTGCTTCTCTCTCTCCCACTCCCCCTGCTGGTGTTCCCTCTCTCGCTGTGTCTCTCTGTCAAATAAATAAATAAAATCTTTTAAAAAAAAAAAAAAGAGGTAGGATGACTTCTTTCTAAAAAAAATCTCTGGGGGCGCCTGGGTGGCTCAGTTGGTTAAGCGGCTGCCTTTGGCTCAGGTCATGATCCTAGGGTCCTGGGATCGAGCCGCACATCGGGCTCCTGGCTCAGCAGGGAGCCTGCTTCTCCCTCTGCCTCTGCCACTCCCCCTGCCTCTCCCCCTGCTCGTGCTCTCTCTCTCTGTATCTCTGGGTATCTCAAATGAATAAATAAAATCTTTAAAACAAAACAAAACAAAAAAAATATCTCTGATGTCTTTGTCAGCTGTAATATTCACTGATCGCCTTTTTAAATTTTATTTTATTTATTTATTTATTTTTAAAGATTTTGTTTATTTGACAGAGAGATAGAGAGAGCACAAGTAGGCAGAGCGGCTGGCAGAGGGAGAGGGAGAAGCAGACTCCCTGCTGAGCAGGGAGCCCGACATGCGACTCAATCCCAGGACCCTGGGATCATGACCTGAGCCGAAGGCAGATGCTTTACTGACTGAGCCACCCAGGCGCCCGCTTTTTTTTTTAATTGTGGTAAAATACACATAACAAAATTATTATAAATTAATTGGACTCTTCTAGATATGTCATAGAAGTGGATTCACAGAGTGTCTTTTTGTGACTGTCTTATTTCACCCAGCATAATGGTTTCAAGACTCATCCATGTTATAGCATGTGTCCGAGTTTTCTTCCTTTTTAAGGCTGAATAATATTCCATCGTGTGGAATACACACACACACACACACACATTACATTTTAATTCATTCATCTCTTGATGAGCCCTTGGGTTGCTCTTACCTTTTGGTTATTGTAAATAACGCTGTTGTTAACATGGGTGTACAAATATCTCTTCTAGATTCTGCTTTCAATTATTCTGAGTGTGTACTCAGAAATGAAATTGCTGGATCAAATGGTAATTCTATTTTAATATTTTAAGGAATGCATTGTTTTCCATCATGGCTGCCCCATTTTACATTCTCACCACAGTGCACGAGGTTTCCAATTTTCCCACATCCCCGCCAACACCTATCTCTAGATTTTTGTGTCTTTTTTTCCCCCCCATTTTTTTAAAAAAGTAATCTCTGTGCCCCAGGTGGGGCTCAAACTCATTGCCCTGGGCTAAGGAGCTGCACAATCCACCGGTTGAGCCAGCAATGCTAGCCCTCTGTTATATTTGTTTAAAGCAGCCATCCTAATGAGCGTGAAGTCTGATTTCTGTCATTTGTGATTAGTTTTCCCTGGGCATCACCTCAAGTCCTTGTTTCCTACAACCTCACACATCCGGTTTTGGGCAAATCCCAGTACTTCCAGCTCCAAGCATTGCCTCCCACTGCTGCCACCCAGTGGGTAACCCACCTTGCGCTTGGCTAACTGCCCCTAGCTGGGCTTTGCTTCCCACCCCACCCCCATCCCCCACGGCTTCTTACAGGCTTTCCCCACTCAGCAGGCACAATAATCTTTACAACCATTGATTAAATCATTCCCCTCCCTTGTTTTGAATCCTCCAAAGGCCTCTGTTGTGAAGAGAATGTAATCCAAACTCCTCAACCTGCTCCCACAAGATCTGGCTGAGCCTGTCTCTCCAAACACACCCAGCACTTACCCTGAAGCTCATTCCACTCCAACTTCATTCCTCTCTTGTGTCATTGTGTTCTTCCCCAGGACTTTTACCCTTGCTGTGTTTTTTGTTTTTTGTTTCCTGCTTAGAACAACTTTGCTCATATATCTGGCCCCTTGCCATTTGGATCTTGGATTAAGTGTCTTATACCGTGTTCTGATTACCCCCCTATTCACCCCATTGATGGAGGAGGGATAGCCCTCCCTAAATGGTTTTGGATAGCTGGACACATTACACCAAACCCAGGACAGATGAGACTGACAACAGTCACATGCACTCACAGCCCAGGGGAGGAGACCCCATGCACCACGCAGGTCTCACAGGGTTGCACTCAGGAATACAGTGAACCCGCAGGGGCTGTGCGAGGCAGGCTTTGTAGACAGAGGAGCATGGGGTGCTTTGTGATTCCTGAAAAAAGGATGAGATTGACTTGTTTGAATGATTTCATGGGCCCGCAGGGAACTGGAACTTTTGAGAATGACGGCCACCAGGTGAGGTGCACTAGGTCTAGGAGATAGGGGATGAGGTGGGGGGCAGCTGGTCGACTTCTGCTAGGAAAACTAGTCAAGTGGGGAGGCTGCCCCACTAGGTGAGCGCATACCTGGCCAGAGCACCAGAACTCACACTTAGGCTCACATTTTGGGGTCCAGTGAGGCTCAAAGATGCCCAGGAAACATTGGCAATTTTTGATCTTACAATACATCCACAGAAAAGCCTTTCCTGGCCACCTAAACCAAAATACTACTTTCAATCACTCTGTTATGTACCCTTGTTTAATTGTAGATAACAACTTTCATCATTATCCGAAGTTATATGAAGTGCTTATTTGTAAAATTTTTTAAAAGATTTTATTCATTTATTTGAGGGAGAGACAGAGCATGAGCAGGGGGAGGGGCAGAGGGAGAGGGAGAAGCAGACTCCCCGCTGAGCCCAGAGCAGCTAACCTGGGTCTGGATCCCAGGACCCCTAGATCATGACCTGAGCCAAAGTCAGGTGCTTAACTGCCTGAGCCACCCAGGTGCCTGAAGTGTTCGTTTTTGATGTACTCAACTCCCCACACCGCTAGAACGTAAGGTCCATGGAGCAGAGCCCTTGTTTATTGCTGTGTATCCAATGCTAGCAAAATGCCTGGATAACATTGGTGCCCAATATTTGTATATTTGTTGGATGGATGGATGGATGGATGGATGGGTAGGTGGGTGCGTGCATGGATGGATGAGACATAGCCAAGGACTGAAGGAGAGGGAGGGAATCCAAGCTGACTCACAACTTCCTGCCTGAGGGGATTTGTTGGATGGATGGAGGTGCCAATCACCATGATGTGCACCCAGGAAGGAGAGTGGGTTACGAAGCACAAGTGTTTTCAACAGTGCATGTGAGGTGACTGCCAAACATTCGGGGTGTGGGTGGGCAGAGAATTATCATGTAGACAGTTTGATGTAATAGTAACTAATATTTTTTAAATTGACATATGAGTTATATTTGTTTCAGGCATGCACAGTAGCTAATATTATAGCGAGCTAGCCAGAAAAATACTAGCTGATCTCCTAAAATGTCTCTTCCAGATACTCCGCCTGGTGGCCCATCCTCACTGGGAAGCCAGTCAGCATGTTCTCTGGAAGTCTTTCCTGGAGCTCCAAGAAGAGGTGAGCTATGAGCCATGTAGCTTGTAGAATGCACAAGCCACATGAATCAGACTATCTGACACAGTAGATCAAGCAAAAAAAAAAAGACATTTATTTAATGTTTGCATATAGCAAGAAATCTTGGGCTGGGTGGTTGCAGAGTTGATGTAGTAGATCAACAACACCGTAGGGGCACCTGGGTGGCTCAGTCGGTTAAGCGTCTGCCTTGGGCTCAGGTCATGATCCCAGGGTCTTGGGATCGAGCTCCGCATCAGGCTCCCTGCTCAGTGGGGAGCCTGCTTCTCCCTCTCCTTCTGCCTGCTTGTGCGCTCTCTCTCACTGTGTCTCTCTCTGTCAAATAAATAAATAAAATCTTAAAAAAAAAAAACAACCCACCATCAAAGCCCCAACTTCTTACTGGTTCATTTGTCCTGAGACTTGTCACCTCACGTTGCAGGGTGGCAACCAAACCATGCAGGTCAATTCTAAGCAGGGGAGAAAAGAGAGACAGAAGGTTTTCTTCCTCGACAGGGTATCGTTTTATTCAGGAATAAAATCCTTTCAATGCGCTTCCCCCTTCCCAGTGGTCATCCCCCTCCCCCCTTTGGTGGGGACTGGGGCACATTCCCAGACTAGCCACTGGCCACAGGCAATGAGATTGCTCATGACTGGTTTAGCCAACATTCATCCTCCCGGGCTTGTGAAGGGACAGCATTCACTGGAACCAAGGGATCAGCACCATTACCTTAATAAAATCAGGATTGTTGGCAAGGAACAAATGAGTATGGGTTGCGGGACAGACAGCACCATCAACAATAACACCAATGATTCTGGACACCTTTCAAGGCTCCTTAATGCACTGGGCATAGCACATGGCCAAATATTGTTAACTCCATCTTTGTTCTCATCCTTATTTTAAGCTTTTCTATTTTCCTAATGTTCTCAGTGTCTCAAAATAAGAACACTTTCTCTACAGGAAAAGACTAAGACTTGTACAGAATCCGAACATTACTGTCACAATTATCTTTGTTCAACTGAAAAATGTTTTCTACATGAAATAGAATCACTGTTGACAAAAGAGAAGGACAATTGGTGTGTATTTATGAATCTAGAAGTATTAATATTTATTAATACACATTAAGGGAGCTAATAAAATGACTTTATCAACAGATGAATGGATAAACAAAATATGGTGTATATATATATGTATCTATTCCATATACATGTATACCATATGCATACAATGGAATATTATTCAGACTTAAAAAGGAATGAAATTCTGATACTTGCTACAGCATGGATATACTTTGAAAGCATTATGCGGGCGCCTGGGTGGCTCAGTTGGTTGAGCGACTGCCTTCGGCTCAGGTCATGAGCCTGGAGTCCCTGGATCGAGTCCCGCATCGGGCTCCCTGCTCGGCAGGGAGTCTGCTTCTCCCTCTGACCCTCCCCCCTCTCATGTGTCTCTCTCATTCTCTCTCTCTCTCAAATAAATAAATAAAATCTTAAAAAAAAAAAAAAGAAAGCATTATGCTAAGTCAAATGAGCCAACACAAAAAGAGACTGTGTGATTTCACTTATATGAGATACCTAAAGTAGTCATATTCATGAGACAGAAAGTGGTCGCCAGGGGCTGGGGTAGGGAGAGGAATGAGGAGTTAGTGTTTAATAGGCACAGAGTTTCTGTTGATCATGATGGGAAAGTTCTGGAAATGGATAGTGGTGATGATTGCACAAGTTTGCAAATGCACGTAATGTCACTGAGTCCATCAAACACTTTTTAAGTAAAAATGCTAAATTTTAGGTTATGTATATCTTACTACAATTAAAAATATGAGTACATGCATTCCTTTCGAGAGAGTCCTGGGATCACATTTAGATCTCTTGTTTACCTTCCTTTGGGCAGACAGTATGGGCCTCTGGTGACATCCAAATATAAAAGGATACATTATTATCTGGACCAGGGTTCCCCCGCCTGGGCACCACTGGCAGTTTGGGCTGGATCATTCTCTGTTGTGGGGTATCCTGGGCACCGTAGGATGTTGAGCAGCATCCCTGGCCTCCACCCACTAGATGGTAGTAGCCTGCCCGCCCCCCATTCCCTAGTTGCTGCAGCCCAAAATATCTCCAGACCTTGCCAGAAATCCCCTAGGGGGGACCCCATCACCCTGCTGAGCACCACTGTTCTAGGTTACGCATTCACTTCCATACCAAGTTGATTTCCCAAAGAGACTTTAAGCAGGGAACTTACAGAACAGGTAAGTTCTCTGGTGCAGATACGAATCTGCCTTTTTTCAAAGGGGGCACGGAAAACTTGGCAGCACTGCCTTCTCAAACTTAAACGTGCATGCAAATCACGCAGCAGTCTTGTTAGAAATGCAGTTTCTGATTCAGCAGGTGGGGGAGCGGGGCTCACGTTGCATTTCCCACCAGCTCCTGGTGAGCCCACAGGGGATTTCAGTGTCTCTTCACCGGGAGGACCCGAGCGAACCGGTCGCTGAGATTGACGCGTTCCTTAGGTGCCCTTGTGGTCTTCCATCAGCTCCTGGGCGTGGACCACCGTTTGAGTAGCAAGGACAGAATACTCTGTAAGGATAGTTCCCATGTTAGCGCCTCTGCTTCCCAAGGAAAGGGGAGATCTTGATAGAGAAGTACCAAGGTTCCCAGGCTCCATCCAGAAAACCGTCCCATGGATATTGCAGAACAAGTAGGCACTAGACTGTGGTTTGCTTTAACTCATGAGTCCGTGAACGGTTGCTGATGAGTGTCCCACGCACCCCTCATTCCTGCCCGTGAGATCCCCGGGAAACCTACAGGGACTATGTCCGCAGGAAGTTCCGGCTGATGGAAGACCGCAATGCGCGCCTAGGGGAGTGCGCCAACCTCAGCCACAGATACACCCGTCTCCTCCTGGTGAAGGAACACTCAAACCCCATGTGGGCCCAGCAGAAGCTTTTGGACACTGGCTGGGGACAGGCGAGAACTGTGGGACACCAGGCCAGCTTCATCCAGATGGAGACCCTCTTTGAGCCCGACGAGGAGCGCCCCGAGCCGCCACACACTGTGGTCCTGCAGGGAGCAGCGGGGATGGGCAAGTCCATGGTGGCCCACAAGGTGATGCCGGACTGCGCCGACGGGAGGCTCTTCCAGGACAGGTTTGATTACGTCTTCTACATCAACTGCAGGGAGATGAACCAGAGCACCACCGAGCAGAGCGCCCAAGACCTCATCTCCAGTTGCTGGCCTGAGCCCAGCGTGCCCCTCCAGGAGCTTGTCTGAGTGCCTGAGCGCCTCCTATTCATTATTGATGGCTTTGATGAGCTAAAGCCCTCTTTCCACGACCCTCGGGGCCCCTGGTGCCTCTGTTGGGAGGAGAAACGGCCCACAGAGCTTCTCCTTTGCAGCCTGATTCGGAAGAAGCTGCTGCCCGAGCTGTCGGTGCTCATCACCACCAGGCCCACCGCCTTGGAGAAGCTCCACCGCTGGCTGGGCACCCCAGGCATGTGGCGATCCTGGGCTTCTCTGAGGCAGAAAGGAAGGAGTACTTCTACAAGTATTTCCACAACGTGGAGCAGGCTGACCAAGTCTTCCATTTCGTGAGGGACAACGAGCCCCTCTTCACTTTGTGCTTCGTCCCCATGGTGTGCTGGGTCGTTTGCACCTGCCTCAAGCAGCAGCTGGAGGATGGGGGGCTCCTAAGGCAGACATCCAAGACCACCACAGCGGTGTACATGCTGTACCTCCTGAGTCTGATGCAGCCCAAGCCGGGGAGCCCAACCCTCCAGCCCCCACCCAACCAGAGAGGGCTGTGCTCCTTGGCAGCAGACGGCCTCTGGAATCAGAAGATCCTGTTTGAGGAGCGGGACCTCCGGAAGCATGGCCTAGATGGGGCAGACGTATCTTCCTTCCTCAACATGAACATCTTCCAGAAGGATATCAACTGTGAAAAGTTCTACAGCTTCATCCACCTGAGCTTCCAGGAATTCTTCGCTGCCATGTACTATCTCCTGGATCCCAGGGAGGGTGGGTCCGGCCCGGAGCAGACCGTGACAAGGCTGCTGGCTGAGTACGGGTTTTCAGAACGGAGCTTCTTGGCCCTTACCGTCCGTTTCCTGTTTGGACTCCTGAATGAGGAGATGAGAAGCTACCTGGAGAAGAGTCTTTGCTGGGAAGTCTCGCCTCACATCAAGGCAGAGCTACTGCGGTGGATCCAAAGCAAAGCTCAGAGCGAGGGCTCTACTCTGCAGCAGGGCTCCCTGGAGCTCTTCAGCTGTCTGTACGAGATCCAGGAGGAGGATTTTATCCAACAGGCCCTGAGCCACTTCCAAGTGGTCGTGGTCAGCAACATGGCCACCAAGATGGAGCACGTGATTTCCTCCTTTTGTGTGAAGAACTGCAGGAGCACCGTGGTGCTGCATTTGCACGGGGCTGCCTACAGCATGGACGAGGACGATGGGGGGAGATGGGCTTCGGGGCCCCAGACGCTGCCGGCACAGTCGTAAGTACTCGGTGGGGCTCACTCTCCAAGTTCTTGCTCTCAACCGCGTTGGTGTCCTCAACTGGTGTTGGTGTTGTCGCCACCCCAGGAGATACTTGGCAATATCTGGAGAAATGTTGGGTCGTCACAACTAGAGGAGGTAGGGGGTTGCTGTGGCATTTGGGGGGTGCAGGCCAGGGATGCTGCAAAGACACCCCAGAGTGCCCAAGACGGCCCCCACCACAGAGGATGGTCTGGCCCCCAACGTCAACAGTGTCCAGGTTAGTGTCCTATCTTAAACAGTACCCATTTGGACTAAATTGGGGCCCCAGTCAAGGACAGCGTATCCAGCCGACAAATATTATCCAGGGTGTTTTTTTATCGGGTGCAGGCAGTGTGAGTAAGCCAACAGTGCCCCCGCCAACCCAGACATCCTAATGGGAAGGGAGAGAGACAATGAGCAGTAAATAAAGAAACAGGCAAACAAGCAAAAAAAAAAAAAAAAGATCATTCAGGTAGTTTCAGATGGAGAGAAGCATTATAAGGACAATAAAATAGGGTGGTGTTAAGAGAAAGTGATCTGGAGGGCTGGGGGATGGAAGAAGGAAGCTCGGAAGAAGTGACTCTTTTGGCTTTTTGGCTAAGACCTTGTGTTGGTTTGGGTTCCCCAAGGAGTAATCTTAGACACAAAGATTTGAATGTAAGTAAAACAGAGGAGGGAAATCATCCTTTTTCCTTCTACCCTCTTAGGTCTTGTATGGAGGCCTGTAAATTAAACAGACAAAAGACAGATTAACAGAGAAAAGCAAAGATGTTATTAGATGTTTATTAGTTCTGGGTGGTTCAGTCAGTAGAGCATGTGACTTTTAATCTCAGGGTCATGAGTTCAAGCACCACATTGGGCATAAAAAAAAAAAGTGAATTAATTCGTCCTCACTTACACCTGGGAGTCCCCAGAGATGAGTAACTCAAAGGGCTGGTTAGAACCTGGGCTTTTATAGCGTCCTAACACAAGAACAATACATTTTTAGAGAAGTGGCAAGACAAAGGAAAAGGAAACTGAGTTTCTCTGGAGGTTAATTGTGGGAAGGCAGAAATATGGGGGAAACTAATGGGCTGATGTGTTTGTGCAGGTTTGTCTTGGAGCTGTAGGGGTGGAAAATTCTCTTCTTCTCTCTTTGGGTCTCTGGCTGGGCCTAAGAACTAAACTGACATATGACAGATTCACAGGAGAAAAGCAGACACAGTTTATTGAATTTTCACATGTGCTTGGGAGCTTGCACCACAGCAGGAAGCTCTCATTCATTCGGATAAAAAACAATCAACTTGGAAAGAATTGACAGGCCATCTGAGGACATGTCAGGCTGAATTTCCAATCAGCTTTATCATGTCACTACATAGAAAGCTACATTAAAGGATCTCTGAAATTAGGGGCTCCTGGGTGGCTCAGTCAGTTAAGCGTCCGACTCTTGATTTCGGCTTGGGTCATGATCTCAGGGTCCTGGGATCGAGCCCCGCGTGGGGCTCCCCGCTCTGTGGGGCGACTTCTTGTCTCCCTCTCCCTCTGCCCCTCGCCCACCTCACATGCACTTGCTTGGGTGTGCCCTCTCTAAAATAAATAAAATCTTTAAACATAGATAAATAAATAAAATGAAAGATCTCTGCAATTAGGGGTGCGCCTGGCTCAGTCAGTGAAACATGTGACTCTTGGACTTGGGGTCATAAGTTTGAGCCCCATATTGGGCGTAGAGTTTACTTAAAAGAAAAAAGAAAAGAATTGACAAGACAAAGGGCTTTGGGCTGGGGGGCAGTGCAAGGTGACGAAGTAACAAGGTCGTTTACATAGACTTCTTGGCCCGAAATTCACTCTCTGGTGATCAGCACGCCCCTCTTCCTTCTGGTACAGGGAGGAGACCCTTCACGACGGAGACTGATCCGCTCTCAGGGAAGAAGGGCCAGATGGTGGTGGGGTAGGGGGTCAGTGACCCTCCTGCCTCTGCCTCTTTCTCAGACTCCTTCAGCTCAAGACATCTGAGGTGCCACCACCTCTTGGCGTAGTGTGTTCTGAGCCACCCAGGCGCCTCTAAACGTAGCCTTTAAGACAGACTGTATAACTGGAAGTGAATCAGGAGGCCCTACTGGCCGCATGTCATACCCTGTGCCGTGTGGTTCAGCCCGTTTTCCATCCCAGGCTGATTCAAAGGGACTGTCATAAAGATTTTAGAGATTCCAAAATTACATATCTCCCAAAATTCCCCAGGAAGTGCAAAGCTTCTAATTATAGCTTGGTCTTTCTGGTCACCAGCCCCACCCAGAAGCTCACCCCAAGTCACCTCATGAGAACAAAAGCTTCTCCTATCACCCGAAAAGTCCAAAGGATTTAGGAGCCCTGGGTCAGGGATGGGGTCAAAGACCATTAGGGGCTCTGTGCCAGGAACCAGAGGCAGAGACCAATATATATACTTTCTAGGGGCGCCTGGGTGGCTCAGTTGGTTAAGCAACTGCCTTCGGCTCAGGTCATGATCCTGGAGTCCCGGGATCGAGTCCCGCATCGGGCTCCCTGCTCGGCAGGGAGTCTGCTTCTCCCTCTGACCCTCCTGACCCTCCCCTGTCTCATGTGCTCTCTCTCTCAGTCTCTCTCTCTCAAATAAATAAATAAAATCTTAAAAAAAAAAAATTCAGGATCTTGAGGGGGGGAGATTGTCTTGGATTATCCAGGTGAGACACCCGCTTGGACGCTCACCCCGTGAGACTCCTTTCAGACTTCGGACCTCCAGAACTAGAAGATAACCGAGTGTGTTGTTTCAAGCTGCTATGCTCGGGGAACAGGAGTCAGATATCGGCAGGCTGGCCACCATGAAACCATTGAGGTTTCATGGAACAAGGTCATCACACACCCGGCTAGGGGGCCCCGCAGTTGCCTCGTGCTCATGAGGTCCCTGTGCAGCTGGACTTGTTTTTGTTTTTTTTTTTTAATGTTTTATTTATTTATTCATGAGAGTCAGAGAGAGAGAGAGAGAGGCAGAGGCAGAGGCAGAGGGAGAAGCAGGCTCCCCGCCTAGCAGGGAGCCCGATGTGGGACTCGATCCCAGGACCCTGGGATCATGACCCCAGCCGAAGGCAGACGCCTAACCATCTGAGCCACCCAGGCGCCCGGACTTGGTTTTTGAAGAAAGTGTGGAAACCCCTATTTTCACGTGAGGCCTCCTGATGTATAAATCATTGGAGGAATTCAGCTCCCAGGCCACAGGCTCATGATTTCTGGCTCTGGATCTTCAGTAGAGACCTTCGTAATTTCATTAGCTGGGAAGAAACGGAGGGACTGCAGAAAACCACTAGGTTCATCTGTGTTTCTAGAACGCGAGCAGAACCCCCGGGAGGCTGTCCGAAACACAGATTTCAGGGATGCACCCCCAGAATCTCTGATGAAGTGGGGCTCCAGTGCCGGGGCACCTGGCCTCCCCCCGCCCACTCTGCTGATTAGTGGAAAAGGGTGGAAAAGGGTAGAAAAGGGTGGAAAAGGGCTCCCTGGTGTTAAATCAACAAGGAGCAAAGCCTGAACATTTTCTGCCCTGTCTGGGGGGGTGCTAATGCTTGTGAAAAAATATATATATAATAATAATAATTACAGTGGGATATTTAAAATACACGCATGAGGGGCGCCTGGCCGGCTCAGTCCATAGAGTGTGCAACTCCCGTCTCAGGGTTGGGAGTTCAAGCCCTGAGTGGGGCTGGAGCCCACTTCAGAAAAGTAACCAGTAAAGATGACAAACGCTTCATAAAGCGGGAGGTGACACACAGTCCCCGCACAATCGCTGTGCCGCGTCGGGCACAACCAGGCTTTGTCCTGTGTCCCCTCCTTGCAGACCCGAGAAGAACGTTTTGCCAGAGGCCTACAGCGAACAGCTTGCTGCCTCTCTAAGCACCAGTCCGAACCTGACGGAGCTGGTTCTGTACCGCAACGCGCTGGGCAGCCGGGGCGTGAGGCTGCTGTGTCGGGGGCTCCGACACCCCGACTGCAAACTTCAGAACCTGAGGTGAGTCCAGGCGGGCCTGCACCCCCGTCTTCAGGGGGCCCTGTCTTTAGGGGGGCCCGTCAGAAAGACTAGACGGTGGTGCTCGCGCTCACTGCCCTCACGAAGCACCACACACTTGGGGGCTTAACCAACAGAAATTCATTTTCTCACGGTTCCGGGTCCAGGTGTGGGCGGGGCTGCTGGGTTCCGGGTCCAGGTGTGGGCGGGGCTGCTAGGTTTGGGATCCAGGTGTGGGCGGGGCGGCTTTCCCCTCTGCAGTCTCCTCGCTGTGTGTTCACACCTGCGTGTCTGTGTCCATTTCCTCTTTCTGTAAGGACACCAGGCACAGCGGTGACCTCATTTTAATTACTTCTTTAAAGACCCTATTTCCAAATACAGGCACACTCGGAGGTACGGGGGTTAGGATTTCAGTGTATGAATGTTGGGGGACGCGACTCAGCCCATACCTACCAGAAGCAGTCAGTAGAAATTCCAGCATCATTATCTCCTGCTTCTCTTATTTTATCTCCTCTTTTCCAGGCTTCCTACCTCAAATCACACTCCCCGATTTCAAAGCGGAGTGCACAAAGCCTTAGTAATTAAAACAGTCTGGTGCCGGGGGCGCCTGGCTGACCCAGTCGGAGGAGCAGGGGACTCTTGACCTCGGGATCCTGAGTTCCAGCCCCACGTTGGGCAGAGATTACTTAAAAAAAAAAAAAGGTGAAGATGGTAAATTTTACGTTATGCATATTCTACCGTGCTGTTACCAAACATGGCACCATTAAGGCATGGCTTACAGAAATTAGATGACAGCCAGCTGAGGGAACCAGGGGTGTCTGGACCCTGACCCAGAACACAGCCCTGCTCCCCTAGCCCAAGTCCTGAAGGGCAGACACTGGGATCAGGGCCCAGTAAAGCAGGCAACCATTTTGTGAGCAGGACATGGGTCCGATCCCAAAGACATAATAATAAGTAATACCATACTTTCTTGAACTCATGCCACGTGCAAGGAACCGTGCCAAGAACTTACATTACGTATGTCACCAGCTCATTCAGGTCAATGCCATCAGCCTTGCTTTCCTGCGGTCAGGGAGAGATGCAGTGATGAGCAAGCTTCCACGGGGCCGGCGCGTTCCTTGGGATCCACTGGCCACACGCACCTCCTTCTCCAAGTGAAGGAAAAGCCTCAGAACGGAGCCAGTAGGAGGGTCTCGAATTCCTCTCTAAGGGCACCTCTGTGACAGCATTTCCTTCACTGCAAAGCACCAAGACATCTTATGTCATTCTTGTTGCTTTTATTTATTTATTTATAATTTTTTTATTCTTATGTTAATCCCCATACATTACATCATTAGTTTTAGATGTAGTGTTCCATGATTCATTGTTTGTGCATAACGCCCAGTGCTCCATGCAGAATGTGATATTTATTTTTTTTATTGACGTATCATTGACATACTGGAAAACTCAGCGGTGGTTTTTCTTTAGTGTATGCACAAGCTTGTGCAAATGTCCCCACAAACTCCAGGCAATCTTCCCCACAGCAGAAAGAGACACCCTAGCCCTTAGCAGGCACTCCCCAATCCCCCCCCCGCCCCTGGCACCCCCTGATCTCCTTTCTTTTACTTTAGAAAAGGGGGAGAAGAGGTATAGACCAAAGGAAGGGGGGAGACAAAGGACAAGGGGCAGAATCCACCACCATGGTGACCTGGCCCTTCTCCCCTCCCTCCCACCCAGCCTGAAGAGGTGCCGCGTGGCCAGCTCTGCGTGCCAGGACCTCGCGGCCGCCCTGATGGCCAACCAGAACCTAACGAGGGTGGACCTAAGCTGCAACAGGCTGGGGCTGCCGGGCGTGAGGCTGCTCTGCGAGGGGCTCCGGCATCCCAGATGCAGGCTGCAGGTGATCCAGTGAGTCTCCGCACCCTCTTGATGCAAGCCACCCAGCATCCCCTGGGGGGCTGCTTCTCTCCCCTCTGACACTTCTGCTCACAAATGTGTGGGGTTTCCCGCAGCAAGCAACTCTGCCACACCAGTGGGGGGGGTCCTACAGTTCCCTAACTGTTCAAGTCCATTCTGCCACCATCTACCTGGAGGTGGCATCATGTCCCACAGGTGAGGGCTTGGTCCCCTGAGATGGCCCCCCACTTCCCCCCACCCCCAGCTTCACTGTCAGTTACAAACCCCGGTTGTCACCTGGCTTCTTTTTATTTTTTTTAATTTTATTTATTTTTTAAATTTATTTATTCGACAGAGAGAGAGAGAGAAGCGAGAGAGGGAATACAAGCAGGGGGAGTGGGAGAGGGAGAAGCAGGCTTCCCGCTGAGCAGGGAGCCCGATGCGGGACTCGATCCCAGGACCCTGGGATCATGACCTGAGCCGAAGGCAGCCGCTTAATGACTGAGCCACCCAGGCGCCCCTATCACCTGGCTTCTGAACCTGCCTCGGGTTTGATTAATCTCCTGGGGTGGCTCAGAGAACTCAGGGAAACACTTACCTGTTTATTAAAGAATATGGTGAAGGATGCAGATGAACAGCCGGTGGAAGAGCCACATGGGGTGAGGTCTGGGAGGGTCCCAGAGCAGGAGCTTCTGCCCCACGGAGCTGGGGTGCGTCACTCTCTCAGCATGGACGTGTTCACCAGCCTGGAACCTCCGAGCTGTGTGCTCTTGGGGTTTTATGGAGCCTTCCTCTGTGGGCCGCAGATCATTAACTCCATTTCCAGCCCCTCCCCCCTCTCCGAGGAGGGTGGGGGGCAGGGCTGAACATTGCCAGCCTCTCATCCTGGCGTGGTCTCTCTGGTGCCCAGCTGCCCACGGGAGCCCACCTTTTAGAACCAGAGACACTCCTAGCGTTCTTGTCACATAGAAAATGCAGGGGTTTCAGGAGCCCTGTGTCAGGAACGGGGTGGGGGCAGAGACCAGCACATGAGTTTTCTACTGTCTCCTGCCACGTCTCATCCCGTTGCTGACAGTGAACTCCTACTCAGCCTTTCGAGAACCATCTCAAACTCCCCAGAGAGTCTTCCCTAACTGTGCACGGTTTGCCAAGCCTGAGTTAGGCGTCCCCTCCACCGTGATGGTTTTATTTATTTATTTATTTGAGAGAGAATGAGAGACAGAGAGCACGAGAGGGAAGAGGGCAGAGGGAGAAGCAGACCCCCTGCTGAGCAGGGAGCCCGATGTGGGACTCGATCCTGGGACTCCAGGATCATGACCTGAGCCAAAGGCAGTCGTTTAACCAACTGAGCCACCCAGGCGCCCCACCGTGATGGTTTTAATAAACAGTAGCTCACTGTCTGAGCACCTACTGTGTGCCCTGCATGGTTCTACACCCTGTCCCTTTAGTAAAGTATGTAGTCCTTGCAACAACCTTAGGAAGCAGGTGCGATTATTATCCTTACTTTAGAGGCAATGAACCTAAGGCACAGCGGCAGCTCCCTGAAACATGAAACAGACTTGCTGACCGCTTGCTGGAGGGCGCAGGGCTAGTAGTGAGCGGCAGAGAGGGACGTACCCAGGTCTTGAGCTCTAGAGGCCCCACCTGAGCCATGGTGCGCTCCGGCCTCAATGACATCACCTTCACTAGAGGATACTTGCTTACCCCTCTGCATCATCAGACGGGACGCTCCTTGCTGGAAATGATGCAGTCTTGTTCATCTCTGAGCTGTAGTGACCCGTGTAGGTTTGTGTTGGGTGATTCAAGGGGCTAGGGGATGAGCCAGCAGGATAGAGGACAGCAAGATGGCGGCCTCTTCAACGTGTCTTTCCTCCTGAGGTTGAGGAAGTGTCAGCTGGAGGCTGGGGCTTGCCAGGAGATCGCCTCCGTGCTCAGCACCAATCGACACCTGGTGGAGTTGGACCTGACGGGAAACGCACTGGAGGATTTGGGTCTGAGGCTGTTATGTCAAGGCTTGAGGCACCCAGTGTGTAGGCTGCAGATCCTGTGGTGAGTTCTTCATGGGGTCAACTTAAAACACAAGTCTCCTTGTATTGAGGGATGGTATAAAAATCCATCCACTGTCTGTGCACCCGTTTGTAACAGCCTTATTCACAAGAGCCCAAAGGTGGAAACAGCCCACCATCCATCCACAGGTGTATGGGTAAACAAAATATGGCATATACATACGAGGGATATTACTCTATCTTTAAAAAAAGGCGTGAAATTCTGACGCATGCTCCGACGTGGACGAACCTGGAAGACATGATGTTAAGTGAAATGTCAATCACAAAAGGACAAAGATGATATGATTCCACTTATGACGTCCCTAGAATAGTCAAATCCAGACAGAACGTAGAACAGTGGTTGCCATGGGACCAGGGCAGGAGGGAATGGGGAACTGTGCGGAGTTTGTGTTTGGGACCATGCAAAGTTTTGGACGTGGATGGTGGTAATGGTTGCACAGCCTTGAGAATGTACTTAACGCCACTGAGTCGTACACTTAAAAATGGTTAAACGGGGCTGGTTCAGTTGGAAGAGGGTGTGACTCTTGATCCTGGGGGCATGAGTTCGAGCCCCATATTGGGTTGGGTATAGAGATGACTACATAAAAAGGTTAGAATGGTATAAAGTAAGCTTTACACTCAACGTGGGGCTCAAACTCAAGACCCCATCAAGAGTTGCACGCTCTGGGCGCCTGGGTGGCTCAGTCGTTGGGCGTCTGCCTTCGGCTCAGGTCATGATCCCAGGGTCCTGGGATCGAGCCCCGCATCGGGCTCCCTGCTCCGCGGGAAGCCTGCTTCTCCCTCTCCCACTCCCCCTGCTTGTGTCCCCTCTCTTGCTCTCTCTCTCTGTCCAATAAATCAATAAAAAATATATATATTTAAAAAAAAAGAGTTGCACGCTCTACCGACTGAGCCAGCCAGGCACCCCACGTGATATATATTTTACCACAATAAAACATAAATAAACAAACATCAAGGGGACAGTAACATCAGTGACGAGCACCATAGAGCCCCCTAAAATAAAGGCCTTCCGCAAAAACTCCTGTGGTCACCAGTGACAGACACCCCATCTCAGTGTGGTTGAAGACAAGTGAATTTGTTGGCCTCTGTGACCAAGAAGTCCAGAGGGAAATACTGGTTTCAAGCACAGCTGAATCCAGGGACTCACGTGGTAAAATCAGGACTCTGTCTCTGTCTTCCCTTTCTATATATAGGAAGACACTTTGCTAAATGTCAACCGGGGACATCTTTGAGGGACAATAGTTATTTCCTGCTCTATATTTGTATAAGTTAAGGCACTTCTAACAGCACCCCAAACACATCACTACAAACTTACGGCGTAGCACCAAAGATAGGTTGAGGAATCACACGTGACGAGCACAGAAATGTTGTTCTGTATTTTCTTGATTATTTTAGCCAAGAAAATGCATTGCACTAAAAATAAAATAAAATGCACATATCATAAAATTTACTGTCTTACGATTTTTTTTTAAAGTAGTCTCTGCACCCGGGCGCCTGGGTGGCTCAGTCGTTAAGCGTCTGCCTTCAGCTCAGGTCATGATCCCAGGGTCCTGGGATCAAGCCCCACATCGGGCTCCCTGCTCAGTGGGAAGCCTGCTTCTCCCTCTCCCACTCCCCCTGCTTGTGTTCCCTCTGTTATTGTGTCTCTCTCTGTCAAATAAATAAATAAAATCTTTAAAAAAAAAAGTAGTCTCTGCACCCAACGTGAGGCTCAAACTCACCACCCCAAGATCAAGAGTCGCACGCTCTACCAGCTGAGCCAGCCAGGCGCCCCTATCATCTCACCATTTTGAGGCACACAGTTCCGTGGTATTAAGCATTAACATTCACACTGTTGTGCAAACATCACCACCGTCCATCTCCTGAACTTTTCATCTTGTAAAACTGAAACTGTCCGTTCAACACGGACTCCCCATCTCCCTCCCCTGGCCCCTGATAACCTCTGTTCTACTTTCTGTCTTTATGAATTTGACTACCGTAGGTACCTCTTATAAGTAGAATCACAAAGTGTGTGTGTGTGTGTGTGTGTGTGTGTGTGTGTGTGTGACTGGCTTATTTTACTCTTTTCAAGGTTCTTTTCAAGGTTCATCCACATTGTAGCGTGTTTTAGAGGTTCCTTCCTTCTTACGGCTGAATAACATTACGTTGCATGGATATACCACAGTTTGCTTATCCATTCAATTCATCCACCGATGGACACGGGTTGCTTCTACCTTTTGGCTATTTTGAATAATGCTGTAAACACTGGGGTACAAATATTTCTTTGAGCCCTTACTTTCAATTCTTTGGGATATGCAACCAGAAATGGAATGGATGGATCATGTGGTTATTTTTTAATTTTTTTTCTTTTTTTTTTAAAGAGAGAGAGGCAGAGGGAGAAGCAGGCTCCCCGCTGAGCAGGGAGCCCGATGTGGGACTCGATCCCAGGACCCCGGGATCATGACCCGAGCCAAAGGCAGACGCTTAACCATCTGAGCCACCCAGGCACCCATTTTTTAATTTTTTTTAAAGTTTTATTTATTTATTTGACAGAGAGAGACACAGTGAGAGAGGGAACACAAGCAGGGGGAGTGGGACAGGGAGAAGCAGGCTTCCCGCGGAGCAGGGAGCCCAGTGCGGGGCTCGATCCCAGGACGCTGGGACCATGACCTGAGCCAAAGGCAGACGCTTAACGACTGAGCCACCCAGGCGTCTCTATTTTTTAATTTTTCATGGAGCTGCCATATTGTTTCCCACCGCCACTGTACCATTATTCATTCTTACAGACAGTGCATAAAGTTTCCAATTTCTTCACGTCCTTGCCAACGCTTGTGATTTTCAGGTTCTTTTTTTTTTAATTCTTAAAAAAACTGTATTATTATCATTTTCTATAATGGCTATCCTAATGGATGTGACGTGGTGTCTCGTGGTGGTCTTGATTTGCATTTTCCTAATGATGAGTGGTGCCGAGCATTTTTCATGTGATTTTGGACCACTTGTTTCCTTTCTGTGGAGAAATGTCTATTCAAAGCTTTTGCCCATTTTTTAAAAAAATGAGTTGTTTGTTTGAAAACTATTACGATTGGGGATAGGGAGGATAAAACTGGCGCTGTGTGGAAAACACTCCATGATGCATGCTGAATTGGATTTTCTGCAGGTTGAAGATTTGCCGCCTCACTGCGGCTGCCTGTGAGGATCTCAACTCCACCCTCAGCGTGAACCAGAGCCTGATGGAGCTGGATCTAAGCCTGAATGACCTGGGGGACCCCGGAGTGCTGCTGTGTGAGGGCCTCAGGCATCCCCAGTGCAAGCTTCAGACCCTCCGGTGAGTCCTGCTTTGCTCACCATCATCCGAGTCCAAATCCACAGTCCTTGCTCTTATGTCTGGGCTCACTGGGGTCACGCTCACTCCCCTCTTCTCGTAACTAACCTCTTAAGATTTTTCTGCCACAGGGCCTTTGTACAAGCTGTTCTTTCTTCCTGGGATGCCCTTCTGCTTTGCTAACCCCCCTTTTACCCTGGTGACATCTGTTTTATCTGTTAGGACTCAAAATAAATGCTTCTTCCCCATGCATGCCTTCCCTAACCCTTGAATAGGGTCTAGATTCCTAGCTGTGGGATTTAATTTGATCTTATGCTTCTCAGCATCACTCATTAAAACTCGTCATTCTTGTGCATGGGTGTGATCTTCCAAAAGTGCAGGAGCTGTGTCAGTTCTATACTCTGATGGCCACTATAAGACCTGGCTCAGGGGTGTTTGGAAATACATATATTTTATTTTAATTTTTTTATTAAGTTTTTTTGTTTTAAGTCCAAGTTAGTTAACTTATTTTTTTAAAGATTTTTATTTACTTATTTGACAGATAGAGACATAGCGAGAGAGGGAACACAAACAGGGGGAGTGGGAGAGGGAGAAGCAGGCTTCCCGCGGAGCAGGGAGCCCGACGCGGGGCTCGATCCCAGGACCCTGGGACCATGACCTGAGCCATCCTGGGACCATGACCTGAGCCAAAGGCAGACGCTTAACGACTGAGCCACCCACGCACCCTAGTTAACATATTTTTAAATGAGTGAATGCATGAGTACACCCAAGGAACAAAAAGAAAATGCAGAAGGCTGTCAATTTTCAGAAAATCATTTTTGGGGGCGTCAAAGGAGAGTCTGTCTGTCTGTCCTACAAAAGCCTCATCTACTCTCTGATGTCGTTCACGCTGGAGGGATTTTTTTTCCTTTCGAGACATTGTGAATCGCGTACCTTCTATTGCTTTTGTTACTTTTGGAGAAGTGCCCTGTTTCTTCCCATTCTTCTCTCCACCCCATTCGGTACCACGATATCACTGTGGACCCACACACACCTCTGCTTTAATTCTGTCTCCTTCATTGGCACCCCAAAGCTCATCTGCAGGCATGCCTGTCTCAATTTGATGTAAACGATACATCTCACCAATGTCCCCGCCCCACTTACCATTATACATTCAGGATGTGCTGACCTGGTCCAGACATATCTACCGCGTTCCTTTGAGCTGACCTGCATGCCATCCTCTGCAAACACCAGAAGCTGTGGAATCGTGCCCCTCCCCCCACCCCCACTCTGCTGTTCCTTCTTGTCCATGTCCCTTTCTGAACCCCAGTGAGATCCCACCCCCAGGGGCAGAGTCGCACACTCAGCCTGCATTTGCATCCTTGGTATTGCAACCCTTCTGAATAGCTCTCTAGAAAGATCGGCAGTTTACTCTTCCACCTGCAATTTAGGAAAGCTACTTTGCCGGTTATCTTTATGGTTATTCAACTTTCTATCTTTAAAGCCCTGGTGGGTGTAAAATGTTCTTAAATGGCATTTCCGTGTTGAGTATCTCTTCATGTGCTTATCAGCTTTTTCGGTTTCCCCATTCTGTGAATTGCCTATTCGTGTAATTTATTGATTTCTTTGGTATGTGTCCTACATTTCTCTTGATGCGCAGATGTTCCCTGTTTCAGACGTTAATCTTTTGTTGACTGCATACCTTGGAAGTGTCTGCTCAGCAGGTCACCAATCTGTCAAATTGTGGATGCTTTCATCAAACGTTTGAGGTCAAATCCATATGTATTTCTATGATTTATATTCTTTTTTTTATTCTTATGTTAATGCCCATACATTACATCATTAGTTTTAGATGAAGTGTTCCATGATTCATTGTTTGTGCATAACACCCAGTGCTCCATGCAGAATGTGCCCTTCTCAATACCCACCACCAGGCTAACCCATCCCCCACCCCCTCCCCTCTAGAACCCTCAGCTTGTTTTTCAGAGTCCATCGTCTCTCATGGTTCGTCTACCCCTCCGATTTCCCCTGCTTCATTCTTCCCCTCCCGCTACCTTCTTCTTCTTTTTTTTTTTTTTTTTAAGATTTTATTTATTTGCGAGAGAGACAATGAGAGACAGAGAACATGAGAGGGAGGAGGGTCAGAGGGAGAAGCAGACTCCCTGCTGAGCAGGGAGCCTGATGCGGGACTCGATCCCGGGACTCCAGGATCATGACCTGAGCCGAAGGCAGTCGCTTAACCAACTGAGCCACCCAGGCGCCCTCTTTTTTTTTTTTCTTAACATATATTGCATTATTTGTTTCAGAGGTAAGATCTGAGATTCAACAGTCTTGCACAATTTACAGCGCTTACCAGAGCACATACCCTCCCCAGTGTCTATCACCCAGTCACCCCATCCCTCCCACCCCACCCCCCACCCCAGCAACCCTCAGTTTGTTTCCTGCAATTAAGAATTCCTCATATCAGTGAGATCATATGATACATGTCTTTCTCTGTTTGACTTATTTCACTCTATGATTTATATTCTTGTGACAGGTCTAAGAAATCCTTTGCCAGGCACCTGGCTGGCTCAGTTGGTGAAGCAGGCTGACTCTTGATCTCGAGGTTGTGAGTTCAAGCCCCACGTTGGGTGTCGATTACTAAAATAAATAAGTAAAACTTAAAAAAAAAAAAAAGGAATTCTCTGATAGTACACCATTGCAGGTGTATTCAGTTTCTTCTTTGTGTTTACAGGTTTGCTTAGGCACGGTTCAATTTTCTTTTTCTAATTTTTGCGATGCCATTTAATAAAGGACCCATGCTTTCCTTGCTGATTTGTGACGCCAGCCCTATTGCAAACTATCTTCCCATGTTGCAGTTATCTTTTTTTTTTTTAGGTTTATTTATTTAAGTAATCTCTACATCTAACACGGGGCTCGAACTCATGATCCTGATATCAAGAGTCCCTTGCTCTTCCGCCTAAGCCAACCCGGCGCCCCTCTCCCCCAGTCCATGCTCTCCACGTGTCTGTGCTCCTAATCTAATTTCCTGCCGTTGTAATTTCTGTAATTTGTTACATGCTCCACTGTTAGGAAGAGCCTGTCTTTTGCTTTTTGTTTTTGCAGATTTTCAGTTATTCATAGATATTTATTCTGCCATTAAATTTTATTTTATTTATTTAAGAAAAAGATTTTATTTATTTATTAGAGAGAGAACGAGCAGTGGGGGGGTGGGCAGAGGGAGAGAGAGAAGCCAACTCCCGGCTAAGGAGGAAGCCCAACGTGATGTGGGGGTGGTGGTGGGGCCTCCGGTTGAATCCCAGGACCGGGAGATCATGACCTAAGGCGAAGGCAGATGCTTAACTATCTGAGCCACCCAGGCGCCCTTCTGCCATTACATTTTAGGATGCATTAAAAAAAATTCTTTTTAGAACACATCGGTCCAGTTACCCCAGCGTGGCTCTTACTGACTGAGGCCAGGCTCCTTCTCTTGTCCAGACACATCAGGCCAGCCAGACGTTTACATTTACACAGATCCTGCGCGTCACCCTCGAAGGAAAGGAGAGTTCAGGGTTTCACCGCATGGGAGCTCTATCTCAGGCAGAAATGTCTGAAAACTAGGAAAAAAATACTATACTATGAAATATAGCACTTCTGGCTCTCTGAAGCCCCCACACAGTCTTCCGACCGTGGCTGAGGGCGCCCCAGGTCTGTGACCTTGAGCAGTGCATGGCGTCTGTCTGTCGGGGCCTAGGAGCTCACAGGTGTCGTAACAACAGGTGTGACACCATTTTCCACCCAGCGGCTATCGCCAGGAGCAAAGGAAGTAATGCTTACAAATCACTTGCTGTTAGGGAGCCTGGCTGGCTCAGTCAGAAGAGCATCTGACTCTTGATTGTGGGGTCGCGAGTTTGAGCCCCACGTTGGGTGTGGGGATTACTTAAAGACAAGACAGGGAGACCTATGTAAATCACTTGTTGTTACCGGTCCATGTGTTCAGAATCCCCGTGTTGAAGTCTCAGCCTCCAGGCCCTCAGAGGGTGGCCTCCGGTGGAAATTCGGTTCTGGAGGCTGGAAGCTGGAAGCTGGGAGATCAGGTGTCGGCTAGGGCTCCATTATCGAAATTGGGAGGGGCACAACCCAGCCCATTACGGGGCTGTTGCAGATAAAATTAGTTCAGGTGGGGCGCCTGGGTGGCTCAGTCGGTTGAGCGTCTGCCTTCAGCTCAGGTCATGATCCCGGGGTCCTGGGATCAAGCCCCATGTCAGGCCTCTGCTTAGCAGGGGAGTCTGCTTCTCCCTCTCCCTCTGCCTCTCCCCCTACTTGTGCTTTCTCTCTCTCTCTCTCTCAAATAAAAACTTAAAAAAAAATAATATAGGGGCGCCTGGGTGGCTCAGTCATTAAGTGTCTGCCTTCGGCTCAGGTCATGATCCCGGGGTCCTGGGATCGAGCCCCGTATCGGGCTCCCTGCTCTGCGGGGAGCCTGCTTCTCCCTCTCCCTCTGCCGCTCCCCCTACTTGTGCTCTCTCTCTCTGTCAAATAAATAAATAAAATCTTTAAAAAAAAATTAGTTCAGGTGAGGGCCTGCTGGAGCGGGCCAGCCCCGAATAAGGTGTCCTCACGAAGAGGGAAGAGGGGAAATTCGGACACAGGGCACACACGGGAGACCGCAGTGCGAACATGGGGGCAGAGATCGGGGTGATGCTTCTACAGGGCAGGGAACGCCAAAGACCCCCCGGGGCAGAGCCTGGAGCAGGTTCTCAGGGCCGCGGGGGGGGGGGGGGACCAGGCTCCCCGCGCAGTGAGACAGTCAGTTTTTACCATGTGAGTCACCAGCGGGGGTACTTGTTACAGTAGCTGCCGGACGCTCATACCCTGGCACCCATCCGATGCCCAACCCCTACCAAATACTCCTGTGTTCCTTCCTTCCCGCTCCCCTCTCTCTTTCTTGTTTCTCTCTCCCTTCTGCCTGCCCACCCGCCTGGCCCTTGCTTCTCCCTTCTTCTGTCTGGGGGCGCCCGGCACGAGAGCCCTCCCCGGGGACGTCTGCGGGCCGAGTGCGCTGGGCTCTGGGCGTCCTGTCTTCCAGGTTGGGCATTTGCAGGCTCAGCTCGGCCGCCTGTGAGGGTGTCTGCTCGGTGCTCTGGGTCAACCGCCACCTTCGGGAACTGGACCTGAGCTTCAATGACCTGGGGGACGCGGGCATGTGGCTGCTGTGTGAGGGACTGCGACACCCCACCTGCAGGCTCCAGAAACTGTGGTGAGCCCCGGGCGCCGGGACGGGTGGGGTCCTGGTGGTGGGGGGTGTCCTTGTCCTTGTGTTCTCTTCATGGAAGGGCCATCCCTCCACGGCCCTGGAAGACACCGGGAGCCCCGAGAGGTGGACAGAAAAGCTGCAAACAGCTCACAGAGGAATTCGTTCTCTGTGGGGTGCAAACGCAAAATGCCTCACTTTCCCTTCGCCCATTGCCTGTAAACATATTCTGTAAAATTCCCCTTTCTGTTGACATTTACTTGCGCAGATGCCTGGCTCTTCAGTGACCTTTATAGAATAAAAAATCAGTCTGCTGCAGTGTGAATTCCAGCCAAATGTGAATTGTCCCTTCTCCTCCTTCTTTCTCCCTGGAACCTGCCTGGCCCCCACACCGAATGACTGTCTGTTTCTACTGTGGTCGTTTCTGAGTCTCTCGATTATCTGGGGCCCTGGGTAGGTGGGCATCGAGACGGGGGCTCAGGGACAGCACTTTCCCCTTATTGGTGCTGCTAGGGTCCCGGGGTGTCAGTATCTCCCCCCCATCTGGCAGGTATCCAAAGGCCACCCCCGTCTTTGGGGTCCCAATGTACTTTTTTTGGGGGCCCCCCCCCCCCACAGGAAGTGCCCCAACTGCCCAGTCTCCTGACATGGAATCTGGGTCAACCTCCTTGCATAGCCCCCTCCCCCACCACGGGTCTCACCCTAACCTTCCTCTCCTGACCCTTCTGCACCACGCTGGTTTTTTCTCTTCCTCTGCAAGTCCAGAGCTGTTGTCCTGTACCTCCTTTTGGAAGCTGGCATCTCTTGTCTCACAACCTCAGCCAAACTAAGATTAAAATATTTCCACTTAGCATCCCAGCTGTGATGGTACTGCTTTCCGACGGTTGCTGTGAGGAATAAATGACAAAGCAAACAAAGCCCTTAGCAAGGTGCTCAGCACAGAGTTGGCCTTCAGCATATACTACTACCTGTTCTTATTGTAACAGCAGAGAATGCAGGGAAGAAACACAACGGGAGGCAGATCGGAAATCAGAGAGAATCAGATGGCACACTGTTCGGGCAGGTGGCAGCCCAATTCATACTGGCTCCTGGGGAAAAAAAAAAAGGAGGGCTTATTGACGTGTCACTGATCTTGCAAGCTTCAGGCATGGCTTGATCTAAGTGTTTGGACACTTTTTTTTTTAAGATTTCATTTATTTATTTGATATAGAAAGGGAGAGCACAAGCAGGTGGAGTGGCAGGCAGAGGGAGAAGCAGGCTCCCCGCTGAGGAAGAAGTCCGACGTGGGGCTCGATCCCAGGACCCTGGGATCATGACCTGAGCCAAAGGCAGCCCTCCACCGCCTGAGCCACCCAGGCGCACCTAGGTGTTTGGACTCGTGATCTCTATTATCTTCCGTACTTTTTGCTGTATTGATTCCTCTGTTGAATAAGTTTAGCCTTGATCCTGCTTGATGGCAAAACACCTGCAGCTCTAAGGAGGACTTCTTACCAGGTCTAAGTTCTGAAAGAAAAGCTCCAGGAAGCAAGTAAGGTTCTGATTCACCCGTTTTGGGTGGGTCCTCTGTCCACCTGAAACCATTCATGGTAACTGGAGACATGGAAACCAACCAACTCAGGCCTGGATCCTGAGCTTAAGGACAGTGTGAACCCCAGATGGACAGAGACTGAGGTGTCAATGAGAAACTGGCTCCTGGGGTAGAATTACCAGGAAGGGAAGTGGGTACTTGACTGCAAAATCAGTGGGCATCCTAGAGAGATGGAGCTGTGAATTAACAAGCGTCCTTAAATGCCTCTCTTAAATGTTTTCCATCACCACGTTGGCCTTAACCAGGACCAGCTGGGTTCTACTCTGCTTTCTCTTAAATTGGTCCCCTGAAAACATCACCCTGACTCCCTCTCAAGAGACTTTCCAAAATAGCTCCTTATGTTTCTTTAACCACTCCTGGTCTTCCACAGGCTGGATAGCTGTGGTCTCACAACCAAAGCCTGTGAGGATCTTTCTTCCGCCCTCGGGGTCAGCCAGACCCTGACGGAGCTCTATCTGACCCACAACGCCCTGGGGAACGCAGGGGTCAGGCTGCTCTGCAAGGGGCTGAGTCATCCTGGCTGCAAACTTCGAGTCCTCTGGTGAGAGACGGGTTTCTAGTTCTGAAGGAGGCAGGGGCGTGGGGCTTGGGGGTGGGAGTGAGGGTCAGTAATCGAGATCCGTGGTTCAGATGGACAAATAAGCTAGAAAATTTGGAAACATTTCCTTCGTGCGCTAATGTGTGCAATTAGCGTGGATTGTCCTCGCCAGCTGGGTGACTTTGGGTAATTCACTGGGGACCGACTTCCTAATCTGTCAGATGAGGCCGTTGTAGCTTAGAGAGAATCTGGAATTACTTAGCCAGGCCTCAAGTTCTAATTCTGTCACTTGGCAGTTTTGTGATGGGTTTCTGCAAATCGTTCCACCTCTTGGCTCCTCAGCATCCCCCAGACTGAATGAGCCGGCACAGCTCAGGGACATACGCTGGTGTATAGCTTGGAGTCCAGCCTGGTTCCCGATGAGATCTGGTTTCCAACGAAGTACCAGATAATGAAATTATGGTAATAAGGCAGGAGGCGTGATAAGATTCGAATGCCACAGCAGTGGCCTGGAATAATGTGTCCCGCTCTGTGTCCTAAGGTTATTTGGAATGGACCTGAATAAAATGACCCACAGAAGACTGGCAGCCCTTCGGCTAACGAAACCTCACCTGGACATCGGTTGCTGAACAACCACTGGCTGTTCTCTTGGAGTCAGGACAGAGGAAGGTGATCCCAGGACCAGCGCGTTAGTGAACGTGATGATCAGGCTCTTTTATCTCCTGCAAACTCCCGCGCAGGATAGATCCCTTCTGCTTGGGGACTGTCATCAATGTGTGATGGGGCGTGGAGCATTAGTTTTGGGAATGCGGATGTCATGGAGAGAACTTAGGACAGGGCCCCAGATGGTTCTCAGCAGAGGGTGATTTTGCACCCCTGTCCCTCCCCGGGGCACTTGGCAATGTCAGGAGACATTGGGGTGCTGCTGGGAGCTATTAGATATAGTGGGTGGAGGCCACGTTTCCTCCCAAACGTCCCGCAAAGGAGAAGACAGCCCCCTACGGCTAGGGTGTTTAGTTAAAATGACATTTGTGCGGGGCTGAGAAACCTCGTTCAAGGACCAGCGGGGGTGCCAGGCAGCGTGCCTTAGGACGCTGGTCATGCCAGCGGGCACACCCGCACCCTCGCAGTCTTGTTCTGCACGTGGTCCTGCTGCCGGGCTGGAGGCAGGTGCACGGCGGTTGGACCCCTCGCCAGGGTTAGCCGACTGTGGGCCAGCCAAGCATCTGTGCTGTGCTGTGGATAAGAACTCGAACAAACCCAGGTTTTCCCTGTTGGGAGATAGGGAACCTCAGCCCCAGCCGGTGACGGGCAGGAACCCCCAAGGACACCGGGAGCATGCCGCTCGCACTGAAGCCCTAAGTGAAGGTGTCTGGGAAAGACTGGAACTTCCTAGGAAGCAGAGGTAATTTGTCGAGGAACCCGTGACTTGTAATCCATGGATGTCTGGAAAGGGAGGTAAATCAGATTCCACAGACGTCATTCCTGTGGGCATCAATAAACGTCCCACGAATGGTCACATCACACTCGGCTCCTGGAAATCCAGCCCTTTCCATGACTGAGCCCCCCCCCGTAGCGTGTCTGGCCTCCAGCCCCCCCCCCCCCCAAACAGCCCCACGGGTCATGACCGAGGCCCTTTGCTGGAGCTGAAGCAGAAATATGGGCCCGATGCCCGGACCCTGGGCTGCCTCTCGCGGAGGGCCCAGTAAGGTCCGTGGGAGGCTCTTGGGAGGACGAAGGTTCAACAGGATGCCTTGTAAGGCGGCGTTTGGGGGCTCCTGGCTAGTGGCACGGTGGAAGGGACGAGGCAGCTCCCTAGGCCTGACTTTGGGGACCATACTGCAGTACTTTGGGGAGACCCGCGGGGCACAGCCCCCCAGGACCAGGGAGGGTCTGGTCCATTGAAATGGTTATGAAGCCTAGCAGCCCATTCCCAGTAAAAGCTCTTAAGAACCAGCAGCTAAGTTTAGCGTGTGCTGAGAGCATTTTCCGTTAACAGGGAGGAGAAATGGCATTTTAGGACAGCCTAAAATAGCAGCCCTGCCGGGTGCCCCCCCCCCCAGCACAAGCAGCATTACATTTTCCCACTGTGAACCTCGAGGTCCTGCATCCACTTGAATCCTACAAAGGGGAACTCCAAGGCGCTCATTCCTGACACCACCCTCCCATTGCCCTTTCTCAGTAGGACCACGGTTTTGAGCTTATCATCTCGACACACTTGGGATTGTGGAGAAGGTGGAGCAGGAGGGAAGTTATTCTCTAAGTATCAGGGTGACTCCTTAATGGGAGAATCGAGACCGTGGCACGTGTTCCCATGTTGGGGTGGGGAACTGCAACCATTTGGGGCTTCCCGTGCACGTTCTTTCACACCTGCACGTGGGCAGGCATTTCTTTTTCGACAATATTGTAAGCATACACAGATGTGAAGCCCAAGAAGCAGCTCCTTCCTCCCCTCCCCACTACACAGGGCCAATTCTCAGGCTAGTCAAGCCACACAGAAGCAACGTGCTTAGTTCGTATTTTATTGGACTGATTCGACTGATTTTCACCATTTGAGACGTAAAGGTAACAGGACTGAGAATGTCAGCAGCAAAGAAGCCACCCACAGGGCGCCTGGGTGGCTCAGTTGGTTAAGCGGCTGCCTTCGGCTCAGGTCATGATCCTGGAGTCCTGGGATCGAGTCCTGCGTCGGGCTCCCTGCTCAGCAGGGAGTCTGCCTCTCTCTGACCCTCCCCCCCTCATGCTCTCATTCTCAAATAAAATCTTAAAAAGCCACTCACAAAGGGGCCAACTGGAAAGGTTCATGTTAAATCTTTGGATTGGAATGGAGGGGAAAAGCTGTTCAGAGCTGGAGGAAGGTCCTTAAATCTCAAGACTACTGATACAAGGGTCAGTTTGTGGAAATAAAGTCCCAAATTGCACAAATACCCACTAGGCAGGACAGAAGGGCCTGGGCTGTGGGGACAGCTGGTCTGCAGCAGGGTCGGCTGGGCTGGGCCCCAGAGGTAGGAGGCTGAAGTCTAGAGGCAGGTTACCACATTCACCCCAAAACCCTTGCTTCCCAGTCCGTCTCGAGGATGCAGCCGTTTTCCTCAGACAAGGATACACAAAAATGGGAGCACTTTCCAGACCAGAGAACGGGGAGTGCCCTCATTTTGTGTATCCCAGTGTGAGCAGTTGGATTCTGTTCCTGGAAGCCACAGGGAAAGCGTGCCGAGCCACACGCAGCATTGGGAAGCCTAAGAGAGAAAGAGGTTAAACACGTTAACACTGAAACGTCCCCAGCTCCACGGCTGGTTGTGCATGTCCAGAGGTTTCCTGAATCCTAAAAACCCCATTTCCCCACGGATAAAGGTCTCAGTTGTTGATCCAGAGAGCCCCCGAAGACAGCTGGGACCAGAGCAGGATCGGGGTTCCCTTGATGGTGCCCACCAGTAACACCCAAATGTTGTAGCACTTTTCACTGAGTTATCCGAAGAGTGCTTCCACATTTGAGTGCCACGGGAGAGCTGCAGGGACGTGGCCTGGATGGGGCTCCCGCTTGACCCAAGCCGTGGCTCAGGACGGTCAAGGAGCAGAGCTTCTCAATCGGGGACCCTCAAAAAATGGCGGCACTTCCCTCCTTAGAACAGAAAGTGCCCCCACAGTTTGAGTGCCACAGGTCGAGTATCCACGGGTGGCCACGAAGGGAACCACGCAGCAGGTAGGAAGCCTTGCAGGGCCAGTGATTAGAGCCGCCTTGCCCCTAAAGTTCTGGCAGATGGAAGGGGACGATGAAGCAAACAGATAAAAGGTCACCAACACCCCCCCCAGTTTAGCACATTAAACATCCACTGAGAACACATTACATGTAACCCCACTCAAGGTCAAACACTTAAGGTTTGGTGACGTTGAACAACAGGCCTGGTTCGCAGTTTTTGCCGACACTGGACGTGTGAGATTGAAAGAGCTGCCTTTATCACCCCAAAGGGCACGGAAGAACCAACTTTCCCACTCATTAACATTGTAAAAGAACCCCACACTCACACCCACTCATCTGAATAGAAACCCACAGGGTAACCCACAGGATATGGCAAGGTTTCAGAGACTGGGGTGGGGGGGACTCAGAAGAAAAGGGTAGAGAGTGGGAGAAAGTTGGCAACCTCAGAAATGAAAGGCGGAAGGGAAGGCCCTACAAGACGGGAGGAGGAAGGAGCAGAAGAGGAACAGGTCATACTCACAACAGAAAAGAAGGCGATCACGCGGCTTCCCAGGGTAGGTAGCGCGGCTGGGCTCTTATAAAGGCTGATGGCCCGCTCTCCCTTGACTCTGGGGGAGGACCCTTCCCTCCTCCCCTTCTCCGCCCAGACCCACCTGAGTGCCTCTGATTGGAGCTGGTCTGGGTCAGACACTCCCTTACCTGTTTGTTAAACAGTTGACCCTTTTGTTGGGTGTCTCTCCTGGGGAAATGCGGACAAGTGACCGGAGGAAAGTAATTCCGTCTCCTGGGGTGGGGGTCGGTTATGGATTCAGCAAACATTTAAGCATGACCTGGATTAGATTTACTGAACTTAGGAGATTTACCAGGCACTTTGCTAAGCTCCAGCGGTGGGAGGGATGAATAAGACCATGGGATGTATCGTCTAGAACAGTGGTTTCCAACCAGGGGTGGGTTTCTTTCTCCCCAGTGGACAGTTGGCAATGTCTAGGGACCTTTTTGGTTGTCAAAATTGGGTTGTGGGGGGCAGAGTGTGCTTGCAGCATCTAGTGCCTGGGGGCCAGGACTGCTGGTAAGCATCCTCCAGCGCGGGCAGCCCCTCTCGAAGAGGAGTCCCCAGCTCCAAAGATGAGGAACTGATTTAGCACAAGGCTGATTACCAGGAAAAAAAAAATACAGCTCCCCCCATAACAAGCACACATACATAGAATTGCTGTTAAACAATTTCATCTCAGTGTTGCAGCATACTCATACAAATGTTGGTGTTGGGAGTTCAGCTCTACGTTCGTAAAATTCAATAGTCTGTTACAAAGTATTTAAAAGGGGCACCTGGCTGGCTCAGTCCATGGAGCAGGAGAAGCTTGATCTCGGGGGTTGTGAGTCTGAGCCTCGTGTTGTGTGTAGAGATTACTTACAAATAAAAAATTTTAAAAATCTTAAAAAGTGGGTGCCTGGATGGCTCAGTTAAGCGTCTGCCTTTGGCTCAGGTCATGATCCCAGGGTCCTGGAATCGAGCCCCGCATCGGGATCCCTGCTCAGCGGGAAGCCTGCTTCTCCCTCTCCCACTCCCCCTGCTTGTGTTCCTTCTCTCGCTGTCTCTGTCAAATAAATATCTTAATACATACATACATACATACAAGTGTGCACGTTTTACTCAATTCATGCACCTTGCTGAGGTCTGAGGCCTTACTGGAATTCTCCCCATGGCAGATCTTGGAGGTATACCTGAAGCCCATGGGACCTGCTAAAGGAGGTTGGGGGAATTAAAATATGTAAGTAAAACAATAGAGAAATAGATAAAATGTGTTGTTTTTTTTTTTTAAGATTTTATTTATTTATCAGAGAGAGACAGAGGCAGGCAGAGGGAGAAGCAGGCTCCCTGCTCAGCAAGGAGCCCGATGTGGGACTCGATCTCAGGACCTGGGGATCATGACCTGAGCTGAAAGCAGACGCTTAACCGACTGAGCCACCCAAGCGTCCCGATAAAATGTGTTTTAAAGGCTGAAGGGCAATGTACAGATTGCTTTTATTGTAATTTCATGAATCTCCTACTGTTAGACATTTTCAATTTTTAAAAGAATTTAGGATAATTTTTTTTTTTTTTAAGTATGCTCCACGCCTAGTGTGGGGCTTCAACTCCGACCCCGAGATCAGGAGTCGGATGTTCTACCGACTGGGCCAGCCGGGCACTCACTCCAAAATTTTAGGATAATTTAAAAAAACTATCCAAACTTTTCTGAGAGCAGCTGTAAGAGTGCAGTCATTTCTGATGTCGTCTAGGACTCCGAGCTAACCCTCCAAAGGCTGTGGGCAGTTGACAGGTGCGGCCATGGAGATGCAGTGATTCGCCCGGAAAAACAAGGGCCAGAAAGAAGCAGGGTGTTGTAGAAGTCCAGGCTCCGAATTCTTGCTCTGGTCCTTGTGTTGCTGGAGAGCCCTGCTTATGACCTGCTCCAGATTCAGATCCGAACTGGCCACTCTCCCCTCCTCCACGCCTGGACGCCTGGACGCCTGGACCTTCAGGTGTTTCTCCAAACTCAGCAAGCTCTCTCCCATCACATCACCTTGTCCTTGCACGTTTCTGGGCCCGTGGCAGCTTTCTGCTCCTGCCCTTGACCCCCATAGGCCTTTCTCCTCCTACTCAAAGTCGCCTGGTCTGGGGGGCTCCCCTGGGTGCTGCACAGATAGCATCCTGTACCCCGCGTTGACTGCAGACTCCACCAGCTTACCAGTCCTATTTCTCTAATAAAGCACTTACCACTTCTGGTTATTTGCCAGTTTGTTTACTTGCCTCTTGTGCTTAGCTCCTGGGGAACCGTGGCTTCTCTGTCTTATTCACCTGTCCCCCCCCACACACACACACACACAATCCCCATCCCCAAAATCAGTCCTGGGTCTGACACACGGTAAAGATGCAGCAAGCATTTTTCCCCCAGGGTGATAAATGTGGTCAATGCAATTGAATTTAAGGAACATTAAACAAAGACTATATGCAAAGATGATTTTAAGTGAATTGATAGTAAAAGACCCCATTTGATACTTTCCCCAGCGATCTGTGATGTTTGTGGTGAGACAGTGAAAGAGCCCCTCTAGCCTTCCTCAGGCGCGCCAATTCCAAGCTCCCTCTAACCCTTGCTATTTTGACAATTTAACGCGACCATTGGAAGTTTCAAGTTAATATCATTGTTAGCTATTTTACCCCCCAGCATTTTGCTTTCTTTTCTTCCCCAGCTTGATTGACTTAAAGTCTCAAGTTAATATTCTAAAGATTTTTGGGAGTGGTTTTTTTTGGGGGGGAGGGAATTCCTGATGGAAAGAATCAGAAATTCCATAGACTCAATTTGATAGCCTGAGGTGGAGGTGGTTGGGGGAGGTCTGGGATACACTGAAGCAGTTTTGCCTAATCAGGAATTCTTCCGGCAGAATTGGAAGACCTTCATTTGCAAGTCACTAGATCTCGTTGTCATTACAATCACCCTGGACGCCTTCCCCTGCACCCTCCCCACCCAGTCCTCAGCACTATCTGGCTGGTCTCCATACCAATGAGAATAGATTCTTTTGTGAAGATCGCAATGGTTTTTGAAATCCTTTTACGTTGGTATTGTTCCCTCTAATCTCATATCTATCGGTCCACAGTTACCTGCAGCCCCGGGGGTGGGGAGGGTCGATAATCCTATTTATGACATTAAGAGAATCCTGCCAATTTATCTAAAGGTACTGCTTTGGGACGAGGTTTGGGAGACAACGTGGGGGAAGGATTCTTTCCTGAGTAGCTGAGATGCTTCTCAAGGGCACACAGGACGTCTACTGATGCCTATCCTGTTTACCTGTGTGCCCGACCTCGCCAAGACTCAGTACACGTCCCTTCATATATCCTGAGACTTAGGGGTGCTGCCCTCGGGCCTGAGTGCTGGCAATACAATGGTACCTAAGAAACACTAAAGCAAAGTCCTGACTCGCCTGGAGTTGGCATTCGAGCGGGGAAGAGAGTGGGCAAGGAGCATCATCAACCAACAAAGCATGCGGTTACATTTGGACGTCACACCCCATGGAATGGACATCAGGACGCCTGGAACGGTGGACAGGCAGACACGGGAGGGTCCACGTGTCCGAACGTTACCTCCCCGGCCCCACGCAAGGCTGCGGATCAAATCGTGCCTCCTGGAAGCTTCCTCCAGTGGGATTTTCTAGAGGAGCAGTTCCTGATGCTCTCCCCCACGCTGCGTCTATAATACGTGTGATTATTACACTGACGTCATAAACCCACGTGTTTATTTGTTGTCCGTCTCCACAACTAGAATGGGAGCTTGTTGAGGGTAGAGCGTTCTCCTGTTTTGTTCAGGGATGTATTTCCCAGTGCCTGGGATCTCATAGAGGCTCGAGAATATTTACCTAGTAAAGGAATCTGTCAAATGAAAACAAATAACAAAAAAGATAAAGTCTGGGAGAACACTTTAGTAACTGAAGGGATCCAGGTGAATGTGCTGTGGTGACCATTTGAAAAGCATAAGCAAGCCTCTACTTTTAGGAACAGCCTCTGAGCACCTAGCAGAAGCCTTTGGGAGCACAGGGCTTAGAGCGTAGTGGGCATTGAATGAAACAGCCCGTTTGGAACATTTTTTGGGGCATCTTTTTTAGTAGACCCCAGTGTGGGGTCAGTGGGGTGGGGGGGCTCGAATTCATGACCCCAAGATCAAGAGTCGCATGCTCTACCCACTGAGCCAGCCAGGAGCCCGTTGCTTGGGGGCATCTTTGCAAGTTTTGTGCTGGTTTTCACCTTGATACATTGTATTTCCGCCAGGATGCATGCATACCTTGTGTGGTTAGGAAATCAGGGAAGAGGGTGAGTTTCTGTCTCTCTCAGATGTGCTGAGGGGCTGAGGGAAGGAAACTGAGCATCTGTAAAGTCAGGCCTCCCGACCCCAGAGTCGCTTTGAAAGACTGAAAGATGCTGAAGTTAAAAAATGGACATGACCCACAACATGTAAGTCCGTTACATTCCCAGGCCGGTGGAGGTAACCCCCAAGAAGTTGACTTGGTAGGAAATCGGGGTTTCTGGTGCTAGAATGGGGGGCCCCTCAGACCGGGGTGCCCCCTCAGACCGGTGGCGGTCCTGCCCTCTGGATTGAGGGAATTGGGTAAAGCAAGTCCCTTTGGTCATCAGCCTGAAGTGCTCAGTTTGAGGCCGGCAAGGATCTGGCCTCCAAGGTCACTCCAGGTCCCTGGACCTCTGCGTCCATCTGAGGAAGCCGGTGATGATACTCTGCAGGTGGTCTGGGGGTCTTGTAGGCAATCCTGTTGTGGACACCCTCCTGGGGTCTGTTCACTCACTGGGTTAGGGTTAGGGTAACCCTCTCCTGTCCTTCAAACCTCCCCTGAAATACCCCTCATGAGAACATCCATGACCTCAGGTTCCTAGCCTGCCACCCCCCATCCCGCCACCTCACGCCGCTTTATTTCTCCTCAATACCCTCGTTGGACGAACTGTACATTTTTGGTTTTGTTGGCCAGTGTTGGGCTTTCCCAGTGTTCTGAAAGCAGGGATGGTGAAGAAGTCCCTTCCGACACTTCTGTGTTCCGGGAAAAGACTTTCTGCAAACCACTGCCCTTCTCCATATGCCCAGGGAACGCCCCTGTCCCAAGACAAGGCCAAACACTGACCTCTGCCCTTTCAGCCTGGACCCGCAGACAAGGCCAAACCCAGACCCCAGGTTCCCCATTCTGTGTTCCCAGGATGCTTTCGCTGAAGTGAAAATCCTAGAACAAGAGAGGGTAATTAATGCTCCCTGGCTGGGGGCCCCCTCAGACCTGTGATCACACTATCCTGCCCGTTCCTTCCTAAAATCTTCCCTGGCAAAGCCACTCTGTCCAGATGCTCCGATCATTGCTTGGGTCTGAAATGTTCTCCCAACTGCAAGAGCGTGAATACAACCAGTTTCCTTCTGTGTTTGGCTCTTGTCCTTGATCATTGCTTTGTTGACTTTCTCTCCCACCAACAACGAAAATGTTGTCAGAAAACGGCTATTCTGGGGACACCTGGGTGGCTCGGTCGGTTGAGCGTCTGCTTTCAGCTCAGGTCATGATCCCGGGGTCCTGAGATCAAGTCCTGCATCATCGGGCTCCCTGCTCAGTGGGGAGTCTGCTTCTCCCTCTCCCTCCGCTTCCTCCCCTCTGTTCCTGCTCTCTCTGTCAAATAAATAAATAAAATCTTAAAAAAAGAAAACGGCTGGGGCGCCTGGGTGGCTCAATCGTTAAGCGTCTGCCTTCGGCTCAGGTCATGATCCCAGGGTCCCAGGATGGACCCACACGTGGGGCTCCCTGCTCAGTCTGCTGCTCCCTCTGCCCTTACCCCCTGTTCATGGGCTCGCTCTCTCTGTCTCAAATAAATAAATAAAATCTTAAAAATATATTATTTTTTTCAGTATGAAGGGGCAGCGGGCTGCCTCCATTGGTGGAGACTCTTGATCTCGGGGTTGTGAGTTCAAGCCCCACATTGGGCGTAGAGAGTACTTAAATTACACACACACACACACACACACACAACAACCCCCCCCCCCCACTCTATCATTGTCATCTGCAAGAGAAGTGCTCATCCATGGCAATTTATGTAACAATTTTTAATTTTTCTGTGACCCTTGTTCTAAGTGTGAAATCGGAGACTTCTGGCCTGGGTTGTCATTACAAATCTGTCGGTTCAGAGGTGACCAGACAAAGCCACATATATTCCACTTTAAATGAAGAGTAAAATCCATTTTCAAAAGGACATGATAATGAGATGAATAGTTTCTCTCCCAAATAGATTACGTAGCTAGACTAAAAGAGAGTTCCATATTTCATTCTTATTTTTCACTTCCGTGATGTCAGTTCTCAAAAAGTTTGTTCACGTAAGTAGATGAGAATGGGAGAGTTTTGGCACAGCGAAATGCTCCTCAATATTTTTAATTCTTTTTAAATGTGAGCTAATATATAACATTTTAAAAATAAAAAAAAAACATAATCCTTATTCCAGCTGTCAGCGTGAGTTGTTTTCAAATCCCTTTTAAGTTATGTACCCAAAACAACACGATATATCATCAAAAATTATTTTTTTTAACGAGATGACAAATCAGCGCCTCCAGTTTGGTTGGCAGGAAAGAATAGGAAAACACACTTTCTCAACGGATTCCCTTGAACTTCCCTGTGTCTGCTGACCAGGTAACAGGTGGCTGGTTCAAATTGGAAAGCGCTCCAAGGGTCAAATTCACCCAGGATTTGAGAGACTTAGTAAAAACAAACAGAAACCAGTCACACGGTCTCTCAATCATCTCATCATGTTGTCATATTGATCTCAAAAATGATCCTATTTTGGACTTACCGGGTGATAGAAAGTAGATTAATAAAATTAACCTCACCTGTGGCTTTTTCTTTTCTCTTCCTGTGACTATTAAAATTTTTCACCTTTCGGGGCGCCTGAGGGGCTCACTTGGTAGAGCACGTGACTCTTGATCTTGGGGTTGTGAGTTCGAACCCCACGTTGGGTGTAGAGATGACTTTTAAAAATTTATTTTTTTTCCCACAAAACTGAGTGCATTTTATTTTTTATTTTTATTACTTATTATTTTTTTAGTAAAGCCATAGAAGTTTATTAAATGAAGATACAGAAAAAGCTCTCCAAAGTGAGAGGGGTCCCAACGTGGTTGCCCAAAAATTAAAAAAAAAAAAAAAAATCTTTAAACATGTTCACCTTTTGTATGTGGCTCACACTCTTTATTCCCACCGGGCAGCCCCGGGCTGTGTGTCTTGTCAAGTTTCCACAAACACACGTGTGGTCTCACAGGCTGCTAGCTCCAGCTTGCAGGACGTGTAGTGTTGGGGAAACCTGAAGATTTGAGAGGCTGTAAGCAGGGGCTGGAGTGGGGGCGGGGAGAGACTGCGGGCTTTAAAATCCGGGCTCTGGCACTGACCACCTGTGGGACCTCCATCCTCCACGTCCCCATTCATGAAATAGGGACAGTCCCAACTTCTCACGCTGGACAACAGTATGGCTTTCCTTCGGAGAGGGAGAGGACGTCATCTTTCATCCGGAAATTCCATCTCCCTCTTTTCAGAAAAAAAAGAGTGCTTTTTTGTGGATTTGCTGTGTTTCAGGTGTCTTTCATTCAAAATAGCCAATAATGCAGAGCCTAGCGGCTTAGTTTGGCATGGCACGTTCTGAAATCCCTCAGGGTCCAGACTCAGTGGAGCAGACAGATTGAGCTCAACGCTCAATGTAACAGGGAGAAGTGGTGATTTGCAGCTGGGGAGGGGGTCAGTGGTTGGAAATTCATGAGAGGGACACCTCGGGTCCAGGGGGATTCCTACTGACCAGGCCTCACAGGCCTTTGGCAGAGGACGGGGACATCAAGAGCAGGGATGGGAACTCCATCAGATATCGAGGGTCATCAGATATCCAGGGTGGGGGTGACAGCAGGATTCTTTATCAAGACTGGGCTGGGCAGGCCTAAAAGGTCGGACGCCAAGGTCGAGGTCAGGGGAGCCCGGGTACAGTCCGATCAGGGACAGAGTCCTCATGCTCAAAATACATGAATCCCAAAGGAGGAAGAGATCCGAGAGCTTGGGCTAGAAGCAAAGTGGGTGCCGAGCCTTGAGGACCGTCTGTGACCGGCCGTCTCCTCACCCACAAAGTCCCATCTCTGGGGCCTCGGGAACCCACGGATGGCCCAGGGTGATGGGGGTGGGGCGGGGGTGATCTAAACGGGACTGGGAACCAGAGGTGGGAACTCCTGCCTCCACAGGATTCGGGAAAAGACAGTCGGACCCTCATTCCGTGCAAAGGAGACTTGAGGTGTTTAGGGAATATTTTGAATACCAGGGAATACAAAGGGTAGGCATGCGTCAGTTAATAATGGAAAATTCAGTTCTGTTTACTAAGCCCTGGGGGTTGGAGGGTTGGGGGGTTGGGGGTGGGGAATGAAAGACACTCCCAGTCGCTGGATTTCTAAGAATTTGCCAAGCCAGAGACCTTTTTTTTTTTTAATTTAAAGATTTTTATCTTTAAGTAATCCATACACCCAACGTGGGGCTCGAACTCAAAACAATCAAGAGTCTCACGCTCCAGCAACCGAGCCAGCCAGGCTGGTCCTCAGACTTTTTTTTTTTAAACAAAACTTTAAATTTTAGAACAAGTTTAGATTTATAGAAAACGTGGAAAGATAGCAGAGTTCCCATGACGCTCTGTATGGCCAGTTTCTCCTATTTTTTTTAAGATTTTATTTATTTATTTTAGAGACAGAGCACAAGAGGGGGGAGCGGGAGAGGGAGAAGCAGACTCCCCGCTGAGCAGGGAGCCCGATGCGGGACTCGATCCAGGGACCCCAGGATCATGACCTGAGCCGAAGGCAGTCGCTTAACCAACTGAGCCACCCAGGCGCCCCCAGTTTCTCCTATTATAAATACATTCGTATTTGTTACAATTCAAGAACCAATATTATTTATTTATTTATTTTTAAAGATTTTATTTATTTATTCATGAGAGACCGAGAGAGAGAGAGAGAGGCAGAGGGAGAAGCAGGCTCCCAAGGAGCAGGGAGCCCGATGCGGGACTCGATCCCAGGACCCTGGGATCATGACCTGAGCCGAAGGCAGACGCTTAACCATCTGAGCCGCCCAGGCGCCCAAGAACCAATATTATTAATCTTGACCATGGATCATAGGTTTTTCAATTTCCTTAGGGCTTTGGTTTTTTTTTTGTTTGTTTCTTCTCCTAAAGTCCGGGCTCCCACCCAGGAGACAATACATTTCGTCTTCATGACAATTCCTCAGACTTCACTTCTCTTTGATGACAGTGACTGGGTTGAGGCATCCTGGTCAGACTTTGTAGAAAGTGCTTCTATTGGGATTTTTTTTTTTTAAAGATTTTATTTATTTGACAGAGAGAGAATGAGAGAGAGAGCACATGAGAGTGGGGAGGGTCAGAGGGAGAAGCAGACTCCCTGCCGAGCAGGGAGCCCGATGCTGCGGGACTCCATCCCAGGACTCCAGGATCATGACCTGAGCTGAAGGCAGTCGCTTAACCAACTGAGCCACCCAGGTGCCCTCTATTGGGATTTGTCTTATGTTTTTTTGGTCCTGATTAGCCTGGGATCATGGGTTTTGGGGAGAAAGACCGTGGACATGCATGCCTTTTTCATCACGCCTCAGCTTCAAGGGGACATCCTGACCCAGATGCTTCCCTTGACCAAACTTGAGTCGGGCTCCCCAGTCCTCCTAACTAGGCCTTGACCTTGGCCCCGACCTGTCTGGGGCCTGCCCCACCCGTTTCAGCAAAGAATCCTGCTGTCACCTCCTCCCACCCTTGGTATCTGATGACCCCTGATAGCTGATCGAGTTGCTCATCCTCCACCTTTGATGTCCACGTCCTCGCCTACCGTCAGCAAGAAGCCTGAGGCCAGTCCTGCAGGAATCGCCCTCCCTGTGGGCCCCCTCAGTAATTTCCTACCCACGGACCCCCTCACTCTGTTCCTTGGCTGTACCTTCCTCCCTGCCTTCCTTATGCAGTTGAGCCCAGCCCAATAGCTCCCCACTACTGCAATCCTCATGACCCTGTAGGGTTCAGAATGTGTCACCCTAAAATAGACCACTTTGGCATATTGCTTATTTTGAATTAAAGGTACATGAGGGACCGCAGGTGCAAGAATGCCATTTCGACCTTCCTCTGTCCCCCTGAAAGCAGGACATAAATCTCTCAGGGGAAGGACACCTTCCAGCGCAGGAAGGTACACAACCACCTTCCCCAGCAGAGAGGGGGAACCGAGGGCCAAGGGGGCTGTTAACGACCCCAAGCCCAAACCCCTTTCTCTTGTCAATTCTTCACAACTTTCTTTTTCTAAAAGGTCTAATAGCTTCCCGCTCTGGTCACCTTTGAGTCTTGTATCTTTGTGGGCCTCCCACATGTACGTTATGTGCACACACCAATTTGTTGTACCTGTTCATTTTTTTATTATGTGCGGGGGTCCAGCTGGGGAATGTCTCAGCCCAGAACCTGGAAGGGTCCTAGAGAATTATTAATAATTATTTACCCTTCCTGGGACGCCTGGGTGGCTCAGTCGGTTAAGCGTCTGCCTTCAGCTCAGGTCATGATCCCAGGGTCCTGGGATCGAGTCCCGCATCGGGCTCCCCGCTGCACGGGGAGCCTGCTTCTCCCTCTGCCTCTGCCTCTCTCTCTATCTCTCATGAATAAATAAATTAAAAATCTTAAAAAAAAAATTATTTACCCTTCCTGACAATCCCTAGTCATTTGTCTTGAATACACTCTTAACATCTTTTTTTTAAAGTAAGCTCTAGGCCCAACGTGGGGCTCACCCTCACGACCCCAAGATAACGAGTCGCCTGCTCCATCGGCTGAGCCGGCCAGGCACCCCTGGTGTGAGTTTTTAGTACACAGATGTTCCAAGGAGAGCAAGCCTGCCTGAGGCGCACGTGTGCCCTAAAGCTGACAGCCCTCCTCAGGCACCGCAGCCCCGGCTAGGCTTGACTGGACACCAGAGGCTCGTGCCCCGTGCAGGACAGGATGGATGCACATCTGCATCCTCACTGGAGGTCTGGATGGGTAAGGAGGTGCAAAGTGGCTGGTGTGGACACCGTCAGACGTGCAGACGTGGAGGGACAGGGCAGAGGGGACAGACCCGGAAGGGAGGGCAGGGATGGCGGCGGTCTGGGAAATGGGATGAGACTGCAAGTCACGAATCACACAACTTACAGCTTCTGCAAAAAGAGATTTCAGGTGCTGGTGCCTTCAAAGAATAGCTTCTGATGAGCTTGATGCAAAAAGGTCTTTTGTTTTGCTTTTCTTAAGTGACACAGATCAGCAACAGCTCTGTTCATCACGGGGAAGTCCTTTCAGATTACTGCAGAAACCTAGAGAGGATTGAGGTGGGGCAGAAATTTCCTTTCTGCCTCTTGAGGATTTGCTAGGCGGGACGGGTTTAAGTTTCCAGAGCCCACTCTTTTTTTTTTTTTATTTGTGAGAGAGAGAATGAGAGAGAGCACGAGAGGGAGGTGGGTCAGAGGGAGAAGCGGACTCCCTGCTGGGCAGGGAGCCCGATGCGGGACTCGATTCCGGGACTCCAGGACCATGACCTGAGCCGAAGGCAGTTGCTCAACCAACTGAGCCACCCAGGTGCCCCATGATTTTATTTATTTAAGAGAGAGAGAGCATGAGAAGGGGGAGGGTCAGAGGGAGAAGCAGACTCCCCGCTGAGCAGGGAGCCCGATGCGGGACTCGATCCCGGGACTCCAGGACCATGACCTGAGCCGAAGGCAGTCGCTTCACCAACTGAGCCACCCAGGCGACCGTCCAGAGCCCACTCTTAAAGATTCCTGTGATGCACTTAGTTGTTCAACAAGTATCCCTCCACACCTACCACTTTCCAGGCCCAACAGTAAAGGAGAGATGGAGTTCCTTCATACCTGGGGCCCGCCGTCCAGAGCTCAGAATTTGAAAAGGCTGGGAACTGAGGCAGTGGGGGGCGGGGCAGCGCCCTGGGGCTTGGGAAGTTGCAGAAGGTGTTCGGGAGAAAAGGTCGGGAGGGAAAACTTTCCTCTTCGAGCCCGAGTCCAGTGCTTGGGGGCCTGGAAATTAACTGACAATGGTTAGATTAACAGGAGAAAAGACAGGTTTATTTACACGTGCATGAGGGACCTCCCAGTAAACTGGAGGAATGGCCTGAAGGAAAGTTTGTATGTATCAACTTAACAAAAGGAGGGGTGTTGGGGCTTCAATGGGAGAGGATGGAAGATTCTCTGGGGCTTTTTGATGCTAACGGAAATGGGCAGACGAGTCCATCCTGGCAGCCGACTTTGCCGGAAACTCCCCCGGAGCGGGGTTGAGGGCAGCTGTTTTTTTTTTCCCGGGAGGGAAGTTCATCTAAGATTTCTTTCTGCATCTTCTCTAGCTCAGATGTTTTCACTATGGGACAAAGATACAATAATCTCGAACGGCAGCTCCGGGGCTCCACGTGGGTCCCTGCTTCCGAGCCTGGTGAGACAGGCAGCAAGGTGCGTGGGGGTGCGTGGGGGTGGTTTGTAGGAAACGCTGCTAACATTTGCATTAGCGGGATAAAGGGCTGGTTCTGAAAGACTGGAGTGTTTTCTCAGGGCATTATGCTAAGTAGAGTTAAGTATGGCAGAGAAAGACAAATACCATATGGTCTCACTTATATGTGGAATCTAAAAAAAATTTTTTTTTAAAATAGAAACAACCCAAACTCATCAATACAGAGAACAGATTTGAGGCTATGGGGTGCGGGGGGTGGGGAATGGGAGAAGGGGTTAAAAAGTACCAACTCGCAGCTATAAAGTAAGTCAGTCATGGGGATGTAATGCACAGCATGGGGACTACAGTTAATAATACTCGATTGTATATTTGAAAGTTTTCATCACAAGGAAAACAAGATTACAACTATGTATGGCGATGGAAGCGAATGCTGGAGGAGACCTTCCTGAGGCTGGGGATGGAGTAGTGGGGCCCGTGAGCAAGGCTGAAGCTTCATGAATAGGAACCTGGTTTCTGAAACAGAAGCTCCATGAGAGGAACAGCGATCAGGCCTGAATGAATTAACCATGTCTCCCCAGCGCAGTTGCATCTGTGATCAATATCTGATGAGTCATTTATGAATATTACCCTAAGGGTTTTTTTTAAATCGTGTGTCAACTGGAAATTCAATAAACTATGTTCCTGCTTAGACTGCTGCTGTCCCCATTTTGCAGATGGCTCACTGAGATCCCAGCAGGGAGGATGTGAGGTCCCAGTTGCCATCTCAGGTAACGGACCAGGGAGCACATCTGGGTGCCCACTGGGAAGAGGCCAGTGGAGACTAGAAATAAGCCCCCAGGAAGATGCACATCTGCAAATACAGTTCCTCTTGGGGTGAGGACTTGTGTTTATTTTGTTTAGAAGTGTCCTTTGTGACTCACTTTGTCCACTGCTCGGGCCACCCTGGGCTGTGGCTGCCTTACCCTCAGTCGGGGACTGTCTCAGACACATCCCTGGTGTCATTTGGCTTCGATGCTGGCCTGCAGAAAGCTGACTGAATGTGCACAGACGGATGGCTGGATGGACGGATGGACGGACGGACTGATCAGTGAGTCAAAGAGCCCCACTACAGCAGATCCCAGGGAGGAGCCACCAGCCACAAGGGCCCCACTAGGTGGCTCAGTTAACGGAGGCTCCGTTTCCTGAGTAGGGAGTGTTTGCTAATTGGCATGCCCAGCGCCCGAGGCACATACTTTCCTGTATTTGTCCCCCCAGTGAGGAAGGCATGGGGTATTTGAGAAGTCAAGCCGTTTGCTCAAGGTCATGGTGGATGGAGGCTTCCTACAGTTCTTGGTCAATGGCACGCCTGGTACCTCAGGGTGTAGTCGAAGAAGTGTAGGAAAATCTCCGTCCCTGCCCAGCTCAGAGCTAACGGCTGGGAGTGTCTCCTTTGGCCGGAGAAGGAGGGCAGGGCAGAGAGTGGTTGGTAGAGTCTTCCTCCAAGGCCCATGAGACTGGAATTCAGAAAATAATAGTGATATTTATTATACTACGTAATAATAAGAGCAACGGTGATACTACTAATCTGTTACTAGAAAAACAGCAACACTTCTTGGGGCGCCTGGGTGGCTCAGTCGGTTAAGCGACTGCCTTCGGCTCAGGTCATGATCCTGGAGTCCCGGGATCGAGTCCCGCATCGGGCTCCCTGCTCGGCGGGGAGTCTGCTTCTCCCTCTGACCCTCCTCCCTCTCATGCTCTCTGTCTCTCATTCTCTCTGTCTCAAATAAATAATAAAATCTTTAAAATAAATAAATAAATTAAAAAAATCTTAAAAACAAAACAAAAAACCCCAGCAACACTTCTAAGGAATAACTAACAGTGATAATGGTAATGCTTATAATAACAGTAACACTGTGATAGTCTAGTAACACTGTATCGTCTTCCAGTCAGTGAGAACTTATTACAAGAAAGACAAGATACCAAGCGGGCTGCGCAGAGATGCTTTCCCCCATGCACAGCCTCATTTCGTTCATCTCCCGAATGGGGATCCTAAAGATGGTGATTTCGTGGTGTTACAGTGAGGGCCAGGAGGTGCGAAATGAGATAAGGAGGTGTCAGGCTTTCAGATCAGTGTCCCGTGAAGTGAACAGAGATGACTGCCCCCCAAAACAGATGGTCAAACATTTGGAATTCTGTGTCTCCAGTGGGCAAAGGATATAACAAACAGTCTGTGGAACTAAACTCTTCTGTTGGAAGAGCAGTGAGGAAACAGAATTGCTCACTGAGGCTGTAGCGCACAATGGCCAGAAGCTGGGGTGGGGCGCCTGGTCGTTAAAATGACAAAAGCATTTGCCCTTTTTACCATTTCTTGCTACTTAGCCTGCAGGTACAACAGCACAAACAGAATGTAATGAGCACGAGGTTATTAACTGCAGCATAAATAGGAGGAACAATCTGTCAGGGCACCTGGCGGGCTCCGACGGTGGAGCGTGCAACTCTTGATCTTGGGGTCGTGAGTTCGAGCCCCAGGTTGGGTGCAGAGATGACTTAAAATAAAACCTTAGAAACAATCTGTCAATGAGGGACTACATAAACATGATGATCCACACACACATATTGGAATGGAATGGAATTGCTATGCAAAAAAGTGAGGAAGCTCGGATTTGGAAAGTTCTGCAGATACTCCTGAATTAAAATTTTTTTAAAGATTTTATTTATTTGAGAGAGAGAGAGAACAAGCAGGGAGAGCAGCAGAGGGAGAGGCAGGCTCCCCGCTGAGCAGGGAGCCGGACATGGGGCTGGATCCCAGGAAGGATCATGACCTGAGCCAAAGGCAGATGCTCAACCAACTGAGCCACCCAGGCGCCCCCCACCCCCAATTTTTTTAAAAGGTGTAGGCGAAGGCATATAGTAATGGGAGAAAATCCTGTTCAATATGGGGCAGCAGGAGATACAGTAAGTGGGGCCCGCAGGGCCTACATTTGTATGGGGGGGCTGCGCATGACTGAGAGCAGAGAAACAAGGTGGATGGGAGAGACGCCTGTCAATTTTCATCTTCTACAAACCATTTTAAAAACCTGGAACCAGGTAAATGTAATCAAAGATATCCTTTTATTTATCAAAACGTAGAGAACAAGAAAACAGATTGGGTAAATGCTGGATCCTACTTTCTCCCTTTTGGAGAGTCACAACTACAGGGGTGAGGACCGAAGAGAAAAACCGGGCGCCTGGGGGGCTCAGTGGTTAGGCGACTGCCTTCGGCTCAGGTCATGATCCTGGAGTCCTGGGATCGGGTCCCGCATCGGGCTCCCTGCTCGGCGGGGAGTCTGCTTCTTCCTCTGACCCTCCCCGCTCTCATGTGCTCTCTCTCTCTCTCTCTCTCATTCTCTCTCAAATAAATAAATCTTTAAAAAAAAGAAGAAAGGGGGGGTCATGTGGTCACCTGGGGGCCAGGACTCAGGGGCTAACATTTGCGCACAGCTGAACAGGGTCTGGCTCGTTTTATAACAGGAGGAAATGAAGCACAGAGGTAGATATTAAAAGGCGTCCGTGGCTGGCCTGGGGGAGCAGCCGGTCTCGAACCCAGGACCCTGGCTCCGAAAGCGTGCTTGCGCCGCGGGGCGAGTCCGGCCTGGCTGTTGTTCTCCCCCTACTGGCGGAAGAAGGAAGTGCCCGCGGCCTCGGCGCCTCCGCTTTACCGGACTCGGCGCGCCCCCTGGTGGCCGCGGCGGGAAAGCGCATCCCGGCTCCGGTGCTCGCCAAGCGCTCGCCGCGATCTGCACGCAGGCAGTTCGGTTTCCTGATCTGCATCTGTACACGCTCCCTCTGGTGTGGAGCACTCTCATCTCCCCTACCGTCCTGGAGGGGGTGGGGGGCGAGTTCAAATGCACAGTGCCTGTGAGCCACCTCCCCAGACGCCCCCCCTGCGAACCCCTCCCCACCCCCGCGGCCTCCCGCGGGGCGGCCCGGTCCCACCTGCTGACCAATCAGCGCGCTGCGCTCGCCCTACATCCAGGCAGGCCTCCCCGGGATCCGTGCTCGAGCTGGACCAGAATGTTCTCCAAAGGCAAATAATTATCCTGACATGAAACCAGCCAGAAAGACCTTACTGGTCCCCAGTGTCCTTGGAAAAGCGCATTCTACCCCGCGCTCGCAGGTTAGACCTCAATCACCTTGTCCCTGTTAGTTTCTTCAACGTAATTACCTGCTCTCGGCCCCCTCCTCTTTCCGTTTCAGCTGCGCGGGCTGTCCTTCATTTCTTTTCTTCTTTTTTTTTTTTTAAGATTTTATTTATTTGAGAGAGAATGAGATAGAGAGAGCATGAGAGGGGGGAGGGTCAGAGGGAGAAGCAGACTCCCTGCTGAGCAAGGAGCCCGATGCGGGACTCGATCCTGGAACTCCAGGATCATGACCTGAGCCGAAGGCAGTCGCTTAACCAACTGAGCCACCCAGGCGCCCCTTCATTTCTTTTCTGACCCAGGGCGGTCAGCGTAGGATTTTCTCTGCCTGCTACGGTTTTCCCTAGCTCATCACCGGGCCGGCCTCTGTGCATCTCTTACACCGAGAGGCAATGCGATTTCCTTAGAAAAACTGCTCCCCACAAAACCAAATGCCCCATTCTTCTCTTCTGCAAAACAGATCACTGTTTCGTTTTGTTCTTAATTCTCAGAAGCTTCTATTATAGCTCTGCTTTATTTTATTGTTTTTATTTTAGACAAAATGGTGCAGCGTGAACAAGACCATACTGGGCATGCTGATCTTGCTGTTGCTTGGCAGGACATTTAGAAGACACGGGAACAGAGTGAATCACACTGAGGGTGTGCAGCCAGGAAGATGCAGACCCCGGGACACCTTTATAGTCCTCATGGCTCAGGTGCCCCTGCGCAGACAGTAACAAAGGCAATCTGATGCCCAGAAGGGTCTGGCTGGTGGAGCGGCATCAGAAAAGGAGGAAATATTATCTCTCCATGAATGCTTTAGGGTGGTGCTCACCTTCTCTATTTTTTTTTTTTAAAGATTTTATTTATTTATTCATGAGAGACAGAGAGAGAGACAGAGGCAGAGGGAGAAGCAGGCTCCCCAAGGAGCAGGGAGCCCGATGCAGGACTCGATCCCAGGACCCTGGGATCATGACCTGAGCCAAAGGCAGACGCTCAACCGACTGAGCCACCCAGGCGTCCCGCACCTTCTCTATTTTAATGGTGTGTTTCTGTATCCCGCTGGGACCATAAGATCCTTGAGGACGGATGTGAATTTGGAGTCCCCCATCCACACAGAGGGGACAGTGTTTGGCACGGGGTATCTCTCAGAAACACTTCTCTCAATCCGTTCCCTAAACACTGAACGCCGAGTCTTCTGTGTGAGACTAAGCACCATCTGACCACATCAGCAAACGCAGGGAGACCGTTCTGACAGACAAGGGCACTCACAGGCCACCGTGCAGCGAAAGAAGGCCACACAAAATACAAGATGCCCAGTTACATCTGGGTTTCAAGTGAACAAGGCATCTTCTAGTCAAAGAAACACATCTCCTGCATTGCAGGCTCAAATAACAATTTCCACACCTCAACAGCAAGTGATTTTTCCTGTATGTCCCATGCATGCAATATATATGGGACATATTTATACTAAAACATTGTTGATCTGAATTTCAAATTGTACCAGGCATCTGGTAGTTTACTTGCTCCAGCTGGTACTCCATCCTGGAGAGCTCCCCTTGGGAAGGCAAGGAGGCATCTCTCCAGATGGTTTGCACCTTGAGCAGGGACTACGGATGCAAGACCCCAGCTAAGGGTGTGGATCAGCAGGATCTCCATCACTCTTCAGAACCCCTGTCAGATCCATAAATTCTGCACAAGAGTGGGAGTCTGGGTGGGAAGGATGGCTGGGCTGGAGAGATGGGCTAGGTCCTGGCCCTGGGGAGAGATGTCCAGGAGGACAGACGGGGAATCCAGGTAGCTTGCTCTCCCCATTCAGCTCAGAGCAAACCCCAAAGTGCCTCCTGCTAGACATCCTGCAGCCCTCTTTCCCACCCCCCACCCCCACCCTACACTGTGCAGTAGGGCAATGCCCTCATCATCCAAGCCCGGGTCATTTGCCACCTTCTACTCTCCCTGCACTGGTCACTTCAGTGACTCCAGTGACCAGACTGGGGTTTTCACCCTCATGACCGTCATCAGGGTCTGCCTATACCCCTCAATTCCCAGGGCGGGTCATCCTGCCCCAGATTCTCCCAACCACGTGCTCCATGTTCCAAGGATCTCTCCCCAGTTATGAGAGTCCCATCATCAGACAAACCAAAGCAAACCAAACCACAGTATTCCAAGTGAAAGATGCCAGACACAAAATGCCATATATTGTGGTGTGGATTTCACTTCCATGAAATGCCCAGAAGAGGCAAATCCATACTGACCAAAGGCAGACCTCCTCCAGGGCTGGGGGAAAAGCGGACTGGGCAGTCGTAGCCGATGGATACGGGTTTCTTTTCGGGGGGATAAAAGTGTGCCAGAATTAGAGGGTGATGATATCGCACGACCCCATGAATATACGAGTAATACCCGTGGAATTGTATGCTCTTAAAATGGTGAAAGTTATGGTGAATCTTTTCTCCATGAAGACTATGAAAACGAAGCAGAACCGTAAAGAGCAGAAGGAAAAACCAGACTTGTTGCTTCCTTTTTTCTTCTCGGCTTCTGTCTTCCTGAGAATCATTCTGAACTCGGTGGAGTCTTCCCTGTCCCTCAGGGCTCAGGTGGTGAGGTCAGGGTCCCAGGGAGCCCAGCTCTCCATCAACTCTCATCTTCCCACTGCCATTGACTCGGGCGATCAGCCACAGTGATGCAGAGAAGACGCTGTGGAGAGAGCCTTGCCCCAGACAGCTCACAAACACGGTGAGGGGCTGGGTGGTAAGGAGGCTGTGTGGGCCGGGAGTGGGGAGACCCAAGTTCCTTGGCTGGTCGAATAATTAAATTGACACGAGATGGATTAACAGGAGAAAAATAAACATAATTTTGTAGGTACCTGGGCCCCATAAAAATAGGACACTGAAAGAAATGGCCAATGGAGGCAGCTTTTATTACAGTGAATTTGTGAAGAATTGACAAGACAAAGGGCTTTGGGGTCTGAATAGTACATTGGAGAAGAAGTAATAAGGCTACTTAATTCAGGTTCATCCAGCCTTCCCGGCTCTGAATTCTCTCTCTGGTGATAAGGAAAACGACAATGTGCATTTCTCTTGCACAAAAAAGGCTGACTCATTACTGGGACGTGCTTACCAGTGGGTAGAACAGAGCCTTCTATCAGGATCCAACCACCTATTAAAGTTAATTTCTGGGGCACCTGGGTGGCTCAGTCGGTTAAGCGTCTGCCTTCGGCTCAGGTCATGATCTCAGGGTCCTGGGATCGAGCCCCGCATTGGGCTCCCAGCTCAGTGGGGATCCTGCTTCTCCCTCTGCCTGCCGCTCTCCCACTCTGATAAGTAAATACATAAAATCTTAAAAAAATAAAATAAAATCACATTTGCGTCTGCAAATCGGCTTGGTGGTCATTGCGAACTTCCGCTGTGGTTCAGAGCTGTTTCCCTCATTGGGGGCTGTTCATCTGGGAAGTACTTGCCCCTTTTAGAAAACAGGAAACAAACCAACAGAAAACGCTTCCTGAGTGAGCAGGTTTTGGCTGCTGGCCTCTGGGTGTCGTCTGGGTTGGAATGGAAGGGGTTTGGGACAGCCCCCGCCCTGCATCATTGGGCTACTCTGGCATGTGGATTATTCTAAGCTGAAGGCACTTGGGACCCTACAGGCTCAAGAGAAACATCTGTCCCTCCCTTAACCACACAGAAGGATCTCAACTGGATATCTGTCCCAGAATAAGGGTTTTTACCAGAGATAAATCTTATCTGAGTGACCCATTTGTCTGGCAGGTCAACCTCTAATTACCAAACGTCTGCTCTTCTTATCGCCCTTCGAAGTGCATTCCTTCCCTCCGAAGTCCCAGACTCCCGCCCCTTCTTGGATCAGGATGACACATATACCTCATCTTGCCTGTCTCTGGAAATTTCCGTGTGTGTGTGGATTCCCCAGATGTACGCTATTAAATTTGATTTTCTCCCGTTCATCTGTCCCATGTCAATTGGATTTTTTTTTTAAGATTTTTTATTTTTAAGTGATCTCTACACCCAACGTGGAGCTCGAACTCACAACCCCGAGATTAGTAGGAGTTGCATTCTCCACCGATAGAGCCCGCCAGGCGCCCCTGTCATTTTGATTCTTGGTCCAGCTAGCGGGACCTTTGAGGGGACAGGAATTCTTGCTTCCTGACAGAACTTTCCACAGGATATTATAACCTGGGGGTACAGACCCTCAGAAACTGCTGTTGGAAATGTCACTCCCCAATTCCATGATTTTCCCAAAGGAAAACCCTGCTTATTTATATATATAAATATATAATATATATAAATTATATGTATTTATATATTTAATAATTTTTAAAAGATTTTATTTATTTATTCAAGCCCTACGTTGGGTGTACAGATTACTTAAAAAATAAAATCTTTTTTTTTTTAAGATTTTATTTATTCATTTGAGACACACAGAGAGAGAGAGAGATAGAGCATGAGCAGGGAGAGAGGCAGAGGGAGAGGGAGAAGCAGGCTCCCCACTGAGCCAGGAGCCCGATGTGGGGCTCAATCCCAGGACCCTGGGATCATGACCTGAGCCGAAGGCAGACGCTTAACCATCTGAGCTACCCAGGCGCCCCCCAAAATAAAATCTTAAAAAAAAATCCCTATCATAATCCTTTAACATTACTTTGAGATTGTTGACCTGGCACATTTGGGCACAGAATAAATGAGATTTTATTTTTAAGTAGATTTAGCAACCTTCCTACCCTGTCTAACCTTTCCCATGGCTCAGGGCAATAACAAACTCTTACCCTTGTATACAAGACTTTGGGTATTTTTGTCTTTGCTTATCTCTTCATCTTCATCCCCTTAAAATATAGAGGTTCTTATCTTTTCTCCCAGGAACCATACACCCATTGCTTACATAGCCTCGAAATGCACAGGGCACTATTCTTATTCTTATTATGTCAACTTATTTAATCCTCACAAGAACCCTGTGAAGTTTAACAATTGTTTCCACTTTGCTGAGGAGTCCACGGAGAACCTAAAATAAGTTGACCTTCATGTTCTGGTCCATTCCAGAAATGGAACTTCAACCATCACGGTCAAGTTCCAGGGTCTGGTTTTGTGTGTGTGTTTTTTTAAGATTTTATTTATTTATTTGACAGAGAGAGCGAGCACGAGCAGGGGGGAGTGGCAGACAGAGGGAGAAGCAGGGTCCCTGCGGAGCAGGGAGCCTGATGTGGGGCTGGATCCCAGGACCCTGGGACCATGACCTGAGCTGAAGGCAGATACTTAACTGCCTGAGCTCCAGGCGCCCGTTTGTTTGTTTTTAATGTGGTGAAAACCACCTAATTTTAAATTGCCATCTTAGCCATTTTTAAGTATACAGCTCATTAGTGTTAGGTTCATCACATGGTTGTGTAGATCTCCAGAAACTAGATAGATCTCCTAAAACTGACTCTATTCCCATTACACACTAATTCCTCCCCTCCCCCAGCCCTTGGCAACCACTTCTCTACTTTGTTTCCGTGATTTCGATGACTTTGGATGCTTCATGAGTGGATTCACACCATATTTCCCTTTTGTGATTGGTTCACTTTGCCTAGCATAATGTCCTCAAGTTTCATCCATGTTTTCCCATGTGACAAGATTTTCTTTTAATTTCTGAGGAAACTTCATATTTTTTTCCATAATGGGTGCACCGTTCCACATGCCCACCAACAATGTGGAAGGGCAGGTCTTTATTTTTAATCCCCCCAAAATTCTTAGCAATCTACTTTTGAAAAATACATGCTCATATTTACAAAGAGGCACACACATTTAAGTTCATGCCAGGATCCATGTAAGCGGAATCATGGAAACAATCTAAATGTCCACGTGTATAGTTCTGGTAACTTACATCATGGTACATTTCTTTTGTGGAGTATATGTGGCTCTTAAAGTCTGGCCATAGACCAATGCTCCAGACTTATTTTTAAGAAGAATATTAGTTGCTAAACAAGACGTAGAGCATGATAAAATTTGTACTTAAGTTGGCTCCCTTTAAAAAACATTTTTAGTTTGAGAATTTGATTATACAACTGTTACAAAAATAGTACAAGACTTACTGTAGACTCTTCCTCCAGCGTCTCCTGATGTTATGATCTTTTATTCTTAACATTTTTTTAAGATTTTATTTTTAAGTAATCTCTACACCCGACGTGGGGCTCAAACTCACAACCCTGAGATCAAGAGTCACATGCCCCACCAACTGAGCCAGCCAGGCGCCCCCCGGATCTTTTATAATCATAGTACAATTGTCGAACTAGGAAGTTAACACTGGATCAATACTATTAACTGAGCTACAGACTTTCTTTGAATTTCACCAGTTTTTCCAACAATGTCGTTCTAATGTCGAGGGATCAAATCCAGGATCTCACTTAGCATTTAGGTCTCCTGTCCCCTTCCTCCTCCTCCAATCTGACTTTTCCTCAGTCCTTTCTTGTCCGCAGTGACCTTGACACTTTGGAGGGGTAGTGGTCAGTAACTTTGTATAAAATCCCTCAGTCTGATTTGCCTGATGTTTTCTCGTGATTGCATTCAGGTTATCCTTTTTTGGAAAGAAGACTTCAGAAATGGTGTGTGTCCTTCTCAGGGCATCACAACCAGGGGTACATGATGCTGATAAATCTTATCATTGGTGATCTCTTGGCTAAGGTGGTGACTGCTGAGCTTTTCCACTGAACATGACTACTTTTCCTTTTCAACGAAAAACACTTGTTGGGGATATGCTGTGAGAGTACGGAAATAATCTGCTTCTCCTCAAACATGTGCTGACTGATTTTAGGGTTCACTGATGAATCTTGCACACAACAATCATTACTGTGGTTGATTTTGTATTTCCCTCATTCTCTTTGTATTTATTCACTGGAATGCTTCTGTAACGAAGAGGTATCCTTTTTTTTTTTTTTAATTTTTTTTAAAGATTTTATTTATTTGAGAGAGAGAGAGAAAGAGCGCGCATGAGCACATGAGCAGGGGGAGAGGGAAAGCAGACTCTCTGCTGAGCAGGTAGCCCAATGTGGGGCTCGATCCCAGGACCCTGGGATCATGACCCAAGCCGAAGGCAGACGCTTAATGACTGAGCCACCCAGGCGCCCCAGGAAGAGGTATCCTTGAGATAGGAATTCTATTCCTATTTTAAAGCTTTTAATTTAATCTCTACACGCAGTATGGAGCTTGAACTCATGACCTCGAGTTCAAGCATTGCATGTTCTTCTGATTAAGCCAGCCAGGTATGCCCTTCTATTCCCATTTTATTTTATTTTTTTTTGTTTTTTTTAAAGATTTTATTTATTTATTTGAGACAGAGAGAATGAGAGAGAGAGAGCACATGAGAGGGGGGAGGGTCAGAGGCAGAAGCAGGCTCCCTGCCGAGCAGGGAGCCCGATGCGGGACTTGATCCAGGGACTCCAGGATCATGACCTGAGCCGAAGGCAGTCGCTTAACCAACTGAGCCACCCAGGCGCCCTCTATTCCCATTTTAAATTAAGACCTAAAGAGGGGCGTCTGGGTGGCTCAGTCGGTTAAGCATCTGCCTTCTGCTCAGGTCACAGTCTCAGCATCCTGGGATTAAGCGCCAGTTCTGATTCCTGCTCAGCAGGGAGCCTGCTTTTCCCTCTCTCTCTGCCCCTCTCCCCTGCTAAGGTGGTGCAGGACTCAATCCCAGGACCCTGGGATCACGACCTGAGCAAAAGTCAGACGCTTAACCGACTGAGCCACCCAGGCACCCTCCGTGTTCCAAGAAGCAACACCATGAACCTCTGGCTTTGGTTGTAGCTCATTTTCCAGAGGAGAAGCAAGTGAAGGCTCCAGATGGGTCAAGAGGGAACCTGCTGGCGTTCAGAGAATCTTTCTACATATTCCCAGGGCAAGTCAGGTTATTGCCTCTCTCTAAGAAACCAATTTTCCAATGCAAACAAAAACTACATTTTAACATTTAAACTATAATCAATAGTCTTTTTTTTTTTAAAGATTTTATTTATTTGTTTGACAGAGAGAGAGAGAGAGCGAGAGCAGAAACACAAGCAGGGGGAGTGGGAGAGGGAGAAGCAGGCTTCCCGCCGAGCGGGGAGCCTAATGCAGGGCTCGATCCCAGGACCCTGGGATCATGACCTGAGCCGAAGGCAGACGCTTAACGACTGAGCCACCCAGGCGCCCCTATAATCAATAGTCTTAACGGGGTTGGGGGGACTTCAAACATGAGGAAAAATCAAAAAAGTTTCCCTTGAGACTCTTGTCTAAGCCCCAAGCTTTACCCCTTCCCAGTGCCTGTTGTTCTGTAGGTGGCTGTTCGAATACGATTTGGTTACACCAGAGGTAACCGTTTGGTATGGATTGTGAATACGCAATTCATAAACTCTCCCAGCATACATTCCATCTTCACTAAAGCAGCAGCATACTAAAGAAGCCTCAACACATCATGCAACTGATCATACAGACCATATTTTCTGAAGCCATGCATGTAACAAAAATGTAACACCATAGCCAAAAGGTGGAGACAATCCACATATCAATGGCACGAATGGATAAACAGAATGTGATATATACATAGAAAAAATAGAATACTATCCAGCCTTAAAAAGGTAGGACACGCTGATACATGCTACAACGTGGACGTGGACGGACCCCGATGTTATGGGAAACACTGCTGGGTGAAATAAGCTGATCTCCAAAGTACAAATACTGTACAAGTTCACTTATACAAAGTATCTAGACGAGTCAAATTCGTAGAGACAGGAAGTAGCATGGTGGTTGCCAGGGGATTGGGGGAATGCGAAGTTACTACTTTATTAATGGATTCAGAGTTTCAGTCCGGGATGATGAAAAACCTCCAGAGACGGTCGTACAACAGTGTGAATGCCCTAGTCCCACTGAGCTGGACAGTTAAAAATGGTAAATGGAATGTATATTTTAACCACACACACACACACACACAAAAGCTGTAATGCAATAAAAAAAACAGAAGCGGACTCCTAAAGATGGCCACCCCCATTCATCTGGGAACTGAGGAAAATGAGGAATGCAGGACCAAGTGACAGCAAAGTAATTACGCTTTAGAGCTTGTCAGGTTCAGCCAGAGCCTTTATAAACGTAGACATGGGAGTGATTAGTCAAACGGGAAAGTAGGAAGTGATAAAAGTAAGAGCAGAAATCAATTTAAAAGAATACTACAGCGAGTACCTACTTTTGCGTCGGTTTCTGTGGTGCTGGGTTTGGGATGTGGACGGACAGGAGTTCGTTTACAAGGAGCCTGCAATAACCCAACTTGCAGAGATCTCTCTCTCTCACAGTTTGGAGGGATTTTGTGGAGAAAGGTATGGACAGCACGTGGTTGAAGTAATCAAGGGTTCTAACCCTGCAGAAAAGTGCAGATTAGACCCCAACGAGGAATATATTCAGATTACCTAAATGGAGCCATACTCTGATGATACGTATGGGATGAAGGACAGAATCACATATTTTGACCAAAATTACGATCTCTGCTATTTCATGTACTGTATACCCTTCACTTCAGATGGTCGTGTCCATGGGGATCTTCATGAACAGTTCAACCTTCCCTTATGTTAAGACAAGGGCCATTGTCACTCACGGAGAGATCACCTAAACCCAACTGAAGCCGGCAGTGAAGGTATGCAGAAGACCCAGCAGGTGGCATTTGCAACCCTTCGGGATCCAGGAGACCCCAAAATGCTTCAGACGGCACTCTAGGGATCTGTACGTACAACAGGAAATCAGGGGCCTTTGGAAGTTGCCTAGGTGTTTCTATCTGAAATAGTCAGTGACCCCAAACTCTTCAGACTTCATAATAAACTACCAGTCTGCTCTGCAGATTTTACTAAAAGGTGTGTGAGGATGCCTTAAGGAAAAAACTGGCTGGTTGAGTTGCTAGAGCATGCAACTCTTTTTTTTTTTTTTTTTTTTAGCATGCAAATCTTGATCTTGGGGTTGAGTTCAAGCCCCATGTTGGGTGTAGAGCTTACGTTTTTTTTTTTTTTTTTTTTTAAGATTTTATTTATTTGACACAGAGAGAGAGATAGCGAGAGCAGGAACACAAGCAGGGGGAGTGGGAGATCGAGAAGCAGGCTTCCTGCCGAGCAGGGAGCCCGATGTGGGACTCGATCCCAGGACCCTGGGATCATGACCTGAGCTGAAGGCAGACGCTTAACGACTGAGCCACCCAGGCGCCCTAGAGCTTACGTTTAAAAAAAAAAAAAAAAAGAGGAAAACAAACAATAGCTTAACCAGGCCAGATCAAAAGTAGTATCAAAGGGACCTGGAGAGAAACTGTCCTTGCCTTATAGAGGTTCTCACAGCCTCTGAAACAGAGAGATCCCTTAGTCGTACAAGGTCACCTGCCAGAGATTGCTTCAGTCCAGCGAGCCTGTGGACTCTCTAAATGGATCTCTAAAACAGATCCACTTTGCCTCATTCATTTAAGAAGAGCCATGTATTCAACACTAAGTGTGAAAAGAAGTTAAGATCTATTGAAAGGTAAGACTTGGGAATTTAATTCTGGAAATCATAGCGTTAATTTACCACCCACTGAAGAACGCAATGGCCAACACGGTATCAGGTGTAGATCATGCAAGTCTGAGAATCACGGCCACGTGGTTTCTAACGTGCTGGTAAGATGCTGTCATCCTGTTTAAAGACATTTTAACGACTCACAGGCAATGATTCACTGTGCTTAACATTTCTGATACCATAGCTAAGGTTAAATTTAAGTCTGTATTTTTAAATTTATATTACCATTTTGGAAACTTTTAAAATGTAGTGATGCTTATTTTAAAGGTGTTATTAAATGTGAGAATGCTTGCACTAAAAAAAAGACAAAAAAGACAAAATAAACATCTACAGATACTGAACAAGAGCATAGAAAAAGGCACCAAAAAACATTATCAGAAATAAAAAGGTAGAAATATCTTTTGGCTAATAAATGCAAAAAATAGAAAAATCAGACAATTTTCTAGAAAAATATTAACGACCACACACACACACAAAAAGAGGAAAAATACCAATGACCACATTGACTGACCTATAACGACCAGGGGTCAATGAGAGCTTTTTCTATGAGGGGGCAGGTAGTATTTTCTGTTTTAAAGACCAGACTACGGGGCGCCTGGGTGGTTCAGCTGATTAAGCATCTGCCTTCAGCTCAGGTCATGATCCTGGGGTCCTGGGATAGAGCCCTGCATCAGGCTCCCTGCTCAGCGGGAAGCCTGCTTCTCCCTCTCCCACTCCCCCGCTTGTGTTCTCTCTCTCGTTGTCTCTCTCTGTCAAATAAATAAATAAAATCTTAAAAAAACAAAAAACCAGAAAACTTTCTTAAAAAAAAATAAAGACCAGACTATTTACAGAACGTAAACAAATGGCCAACAAATTGGTCAACTTTGGCCAGTGGGCAGCAGGCTGTCGGTCCTTCAAGTTCTTTTTTTTTATTTTTTATTTTTATTTTTTAAAGATTTTATTTATTTGACAGAAACACAGCGAGAGAGGGAACACAAGCAGGGGGAGTGGGAGAGGGAGAAGCAGGCTTCCCGCCAAGCAGGGAGCCTGATGCGGGGCTCGATCCCAGGACCCTGAGACCATGACCTGAGCCGAAGGCAGACGCTTAACCGACTGAGCCACCCAGGCGCCCGGTCCTTCAAGTTCTTAACTAAATGAACTCGGATCTCAATGGCTAGACAGTATCACTAACTCAAAAAAAAAAAAAAGAAAAGAAAAAGAAAAATCAGTCAAAACCTCATGAGCCTGGAGTCATCTGGACAACAAATTTAAAAAAATACTATGGGGGTGCCGGGGTTGGCTTAGTCGGTTAAGCGTCTTCCTTCTGCTCAGGTCATGATCTCAGGGTCCTGGGATGGAGTCCTGGATAGGGCTCCCCGCTCAGCGGAAAGTCTGCTTCTCCCTCTCCCTCTGCCCCTTCCCACACTCATACTCTCTAATAAATAAAATCTTTTAAAAAAATATCATGAAAAAGAAAATTATAGACAGACACATTTCTGAATGCAGATGCAAAGTAAATTCAGTAAAATTTTGGTCCAGGCCAGTGATTAACAAAAGTTAAAATTTAACATTAACCTAATGACTGCTGACAAGGGGCACATTAGCAGCCCAGAATTGGTTTCGTATTATAAAATCTATGTATGTGATTAATGACAGAACAGGGTAATTGCTAACAGTAACGCATGACTTCCAACAGATTCAGAAATGTTTTGTTTTTTTAAGAGATTTTATTTTATTTGACAGAGAGAGAGAGCACGAGCAGGGGGAGAAGCAGGCTCCTTGTTGAGCAAGAAGCCCGATGTGGGGCTCAATCCCAGGACCTCAGGATCATGACCTGAGCTGAGGGCAGACGCTTAACCCACTGAGCCACCCAGGCGCCCTAAGATATATATATATATTTTTAAAGATTCTATCCATCTATTAGAGAGAGAGCACTCATGCGTGTGAGTGGGGGGAGGGGCAGAGGGAGAAGCAGACTCCCCGCTGAGCAGGGAGCCCAATGCAGGGCTGGATCCTAGGACCCTGAGATCATGACCCAAGCTGAAGGCAGACGCCCAACTGATTGAGCCACCCAGGCGCCCCCAGAGATATTTTTGATATACTTCAAAATTAAATATTAGCCAAAATATCTGGATTAGATGAGGGTTTTGCAGCCCAGGCACTACTCTCGTGGGGCGTTGGAGGATTTTCTGTTGCAGGGGGTGGTCCTCTGCATCCTTAGCATCCCTGGGTCTGACTTCTACACCCTCCTCCCCACTCAGTTGTAGCAACCAAACATGTCTCCAGAATTAGTCCCCTAAAAACATCTCATCTTGTGCCAGGGCTGTGAGGAAATCCAGCCAAGCTGGCCTCTCTCATTTATACATGTGTTTACTGTTCCCTACTGTACTAGGGGGCTACTAAGGTGGCCACTGGGTGGGGTTCTACTGTACTCCAGCGTTCTTCATGGAGCCAGGGCTCTGGAAGCTTTATTGAGTGGATGCCAGGGGGTGGCCCTTCAGAAGGGGCAAGGGGAGATCTGGGGAAATGCAGGGCATTTGGATTTACATCCTTTGTATTCCCACCCAAGGAACCTATGAGGACAGCAGCAGGACTGAGGACAGACTCCTTACTAACCAAGCAGAAGGGTAAGGGGCCCGACATTTGTATTGTTTGGCAATTAGTGATGCAAACCCTTCAAAAATGGTGGATTTCAAGCTGCCGATGCACCGAGGTTTGCAAAACACGTGAAAATTTAACAATTGCAAGCCAGTTTGAGTTGACTTGAGCACACCACTTGAAGGTGATGCGTTCCCAATGTTGGTTGGGAGGCTATCACCTTTTTTTTTTTTTTTTTTTCCATCTGGAATAGCTTATCATATCATGGAGTGGTCTTCCCTTAAAAATTAGGAGATCTTACCCATTTTATCCCCCCATGTAATATTTTGGGTGGAATTGTGATTATTTCTCTTTTGAGGTTAAGAAAGCCTCAGAGTCCATACTATTTGTTTGGCCAAATTTGGTCAACATACATTCTCTTAGAAAGAAAGAGCCCTTCCTCTGATTACCAAATCTCACTTCCTTCTAAGAGGCACCCAGAGATCCAGGAGACTGGTTGGGATCCCAGTCCCAATGGGACTGTTGCGAGCCCAGATTAAACGGGGAGAGAGGGACACCTCGAGGCACATGGTTTCCTTGAGTCAAAAAATGGGAAAGAGAAAGTAGACACGATGCTCAAGAAACTGGTCTTTTCTTGTTTAGAACAGATTTTCTACGTAGTGCAAATCAGAGCTGGGCGGAAAACAAAGTGCCAGGGCAAAGAGCTGGGATGATAAGGGGCCAGACTGAGTTCTGGAGTCTGTGCTCATACTCCACGGAGAGAAGGCGGGTTTGGGCTAACCAAGTGTCCCTCTTTCCTCAGCCCAACCGAAGAGAAGCCAAGAACATACCTCATTCACCTCCCATCAAAAGGCAGAGCTGGAAGCCTTGTTTAGTCTGACTCAGTTTCCAGATTATGTCACCCAGGAGTCGTTGGCATCAAAAATCAATTTACAATACACCGTAGTGCAGGTTGGATCCCTTGGGGGGTGTGCCAGGCCTGTCCCGTGCTCCCCAGACCCTTCTCCTGCATGTTTGCTCCCTCTCCCTTCCCTTTGCCCCATGATCAAATAATCGTGACTAATCCTCCTTTATGGAGCAAGGATCAATAACCTGACTCTTGTGCTAGAAATACAGACCTACTTTACACAGGAGATAAACTGAGGCACAAAATGGCACGGGAGCTTCCCCAGGGTTGTCAAGATGGAATTCTCCTACGTGTGGAACACTTGTCCTACACTGTGCCTTACAAAAAACCCCAAAGACGAGAAGGGCCATCCTTTAGAGTCGGACACGCCACTGTTTGCTGAAGCTTGTCCCTGGGACTTGCTCGGTGAGGTGACTAAGCAACCAGACCAGAGGTCTCCAGCTAGAATCACACTGAGGGCATTGCAGAGCCCTTCCGGAATGCTCCTTTTTTGTGTGGGTCCATCAGAGAGGCTACCAAAGATACTTCTTGAGGACGTCCTCAGCCAGACTTCATACTCTATTCTGTCCTATGGAGCCCTGACCCCCTGTCCCGCAGAGAGCTCCTGGCATTCAGCAGTACCCCCTACTCCTGCTGTGGGGTCCAAGCCCTGCCTCATCCCCTTCTGTCAGCTTTCTCCATCCATGGGTGAGAAACAGTTCCTACCCTGCCTCGGTTACAGCAGGCAGAAGCCCCCCTTGCCTCCCCAAGGAAGCCTGGTTCCCAAGAAGATGAACGGTCACCATCCTGGGTCCCTTTCACTTTCTGGATTCACAACCCCACTGAACCCCTGATCTCCCCTCTTCACTCCACAGGTCTGGTTTAAGAACCGCCAAGTTCAATGGAGAAAGAGTGTCGAGAAAGAGCAAGAAGCAGGGCTTCCAGCCCCTGCCCCTGCAGCCCTAGGACCCAGACACCTTGCCCACAGCAGGCCCATTCTCCCCAGACTTTCCCATCCCCCAGAGGCAGGCGCTGGAGACCCAGCCTGGGCTTCTCACCAGTGTGACTCCAAGCTGGACAGGCTGGTGGCCACAGTGCTGCCTTGTCCTCTGCCCCTTATGACATAAGCCAGGTGATAGAAGCTTATGGGTGTCTGGGAGAGGAGGAGAGTTCCAACATGTTCGCTTGCCTTTATCCGTACCTCCCCCAGTCTGAGCGCTAGTGAGAGCCAGAGTCCCCCTAGCTGGTCCAGTCTGAGCCTCTCTGCTCCATAAGGCTATTGATCCCTATAGCACAAGAGCAAGCTGGAAATTCCAAAGAACTGCCAGGATGGTTAAGCCTGTAGATTTCAAAAGTTACGGCTTTAGGGGCACCTGGGTGGCTCAGCTGGTTGTCTGCCTTCCGCTCAGGTCACGATCCCAGGGTCCTGGGATTGAGTCCTGCATCGGGCTCCCTGCTCAGTGGGGAGCCTGCTTCTCCTCTCCCCTCTGCCCCTCTTGTTCTCTCTCAAATAAATAACATTTTTTAAAAATTACGGTTTTAGGTCACACCAGAATTTCCAGGGGATCTCTCCACCTTTTCTTCTCTCACCCCTGTTTTCCTTTGGCTATGCTCCCATGCCCAAAGCTTTTAAAGTCATCTTTACACCCGATGTGGGGCTCAAACTCACGACCCCAAGATCAGGAGTCAGGTGCTCTACGGACTGAGACAGCCAGGTGCCCGCCATCTCAGCCATTTTTAAGTGTATGGTTCAGTGTGTTAAATACTTCATGTCATTATGCAGCTCACTTCCAGACCTCTTTTCATCTTGCAAAACTAAAACTATGCATTAAATAGCAACCCCCTATTCCCTTCCCCCAGCCCCTGGGGCCGCCTGGCACCCACCATTCTACTTCATCTCCATGAACGATGACTCTAGGAACCTCACTCAAGTGGAATCATAAGCTCCTTGTTCTTTTGTGAATGGCTTATTTCGCTGGGCTTTTCTTCAAGGCTCATCCACGCTATAATTTGTGTCACACAGTTTCCTTCCTTTTTAATTCAATTTTTATGGCCTGTTGATTTCGAGTCATACTTAGAAAACTTGAGCCTACCTGCAGTAAATACCGGAATTCACCCGTGTTTTCTTCTTGTGCTTTTGCTGTTTTTTTTTTTTTAAAGATTTTATTTATTTATTTGAGAGAGAATGAGAGAGAGCACATGAGAGGGGGAGGGTCAGAGGGAGAAGCAGACTCCCTGCCGAGCAGGGAGCCCGATGCGGGACTCGATCCCGGGACTCCAGGATCATGACCTGAGCCGAAGGCAGTCGCTTAACCAACTGAGCCACCCAGGCGCCCCTTTTTTTTTACATTTAGATCCCTGATCTACTTGGAATTTATATCTTGTGTAGGGTGTAAAGCAATGGCCTAATCCTATTTTTTCAAATGGCTAACCAGACGTCCTAGCCTCATTTGTTTAAAAGCTCACATCTGGGTGTTGGGAAAACTTATAGCCACATGCAAAAAAATGAAATTGGACCACTATTTTACATCATCTATAAAAATGAACTCAGTGTGGATTAATGACCTGAAACCATAAAACTCCTAGATGAAAGCAGGGGGTCAGCGCCTTGACATTGTCTTGCCAAGAATTTTACTGGATTTGACACCAAGAGCAAAGGCAACAAAAGCGAAAACAAACAAAACTACATCAAATTAGAAAGCTGCTCACAGCAAAGGGAGCCAACAACAAAATGAAAAGGCAATGTACCACATGCAGCAAATATTTCTAAAGCATATGGAGAACTCATATAGATCAATAGCGAGAAAAGCTAAAAAAGAGAGAGAAAAAGAAAAGAAGAAGAAATAAAACCCAGTCTAATTAAAAAATGGGAAGTGAATCTCAACAGATACTTTCCCTAAGAAAACATACAGTTGGCCGACAGGTCCATGAAAAGGTGCTCAACATCACTCATCATCAGGGAAATACAAATCAAAAACCACAGCGAGGGGCTTCTGGGTGGCTCAATTGTTAAGCGTCTGCCTTCGGCTCAGGTCATGATCCCAGAGTCCTGGGATCGAGCCCCGCATCGGGCTCCCTGCTCAGCGGGAGGCCTGCTTCTCCCTCTCCCACTCGCCCTGCTTGTGTTCCCTCTGTTGCTGTCTCTGTCAAATAAATAAATAAAATCTTAAAAAAAAAAGAAAAAAAGAAAATGTGGTCTATACCCATAATGGTATGTTATTCAGCTATAAAAAGGAAATTCTGCCATTTGCAACAACATTGGTAGACCTTGAGGGACTTATGCCAAATGGAAGAAGTCAAACAAAGATGGATAGCCTATGACTTTACTTATCTGTGGCATCTAAAAAAACCCTGAATGCATAGATACAAACAGAATAGTGGTTAACAGAAGCAGTTGTGGGGTGGGTGGGGAAGGAACTGGATGAAGATGGTCAAAAGGTACAAACTTTCAGCCATAAAATAAGTAAGTCCTGGGGTGCCTGGGTGGCTCAGTCAGTTGAGCGTCTAAGACTCTTGATTTCGGCTCAGATCATGATCTTAGGGTTGTGAGATCGAGCCCCATGTCAGGCTCCGCGCTCAACGGGGAGTCTGCTTGTCCTTCTCCCTCTGCTCCTCGCCCTGTGTGCGCTCTCTAAAATAAATAATAAATAAATAAATAAAATCTTAAAAAAAAAAAAAAGCAAGTCCTGGGATATAATGTACAGCATGGTGACTATAATTTACAATGTTGCATGGTATATTTGAAAATTGCTAAGAGAATAAATCCTAAAAGTTCTCATTATAAGGAAAAAACATTTTTCATAATTATTTAAAAAAAAAAGATAAAAGGCCACACTTGCTTCTGTGATTTCAGATGAGGCTTTTATCCTACAACTACGTATCCTTGCATGTTTCTATTCCACAGCCTGTCTGCCTCTGTACGCACCAGTACCACACTGTGTTCTATGAAAAGTCTGCTCCCCCTTTTTTTCTTAAAGATTTTATTTATTTGTCAGAGAGAGCGAGCAAGCACAAGCAAGGGGAGGGGCAGGCAGAGGGAGAAGCAGGTTCCCTGTCAAGCAAGGAGCCTGATGCTGGACTGGATCCCAGAACCCTGGGATCATGACCCGAGCCAAAGGCAGATGCTTAACCGACTGCGCCACCCAGGTGTCCCAGTCTGGTCGCTTCTAATAGCTTTTTTCCCCTCAGTGTTTCCCTTGCTATTTCAGTGAGCAAGTTACTGATGCTGATAATACCTGGACAATATTTGCATGTCTCCAATGCAGCTTTAATATGCTGGAGATAGATCCAGAAAAGAGAAAAAAAAAAATCATGTTCTCAGGTTAATTAGAAGGCAGAGAATGACCAAACTTCAAAGTACAGGTAAGAAGAAGAAAAAAAGAACACATCTGAATCCCCAAACGTTCCCTTCTGAGCCTTTGCCGTGAGTGAGTATGGTCCAGGAAAAAAATGCACGGAGGAGATAAAAGAAAAGGTCCACCCTAACTGTGAAAATGCAAAGTGCCCCAGCTGTTAAGTACCTGGAGTACAGGAAGGGACTTATACATCAGCGTGCATCCAGATGGTTCTCTCAGGATTCAGCACATGTGGGGGAGAAGCAGGGTCCAATGGAAGGAAGACCAGTTCTTCAGAGATTAAATCTGGGAGGGGGAAAAAGAAGCAGAGGGAAAGCATTAGGGTCTCACAGAACAAATAGAATTAAACAAAATCATCAGAGGATATAGAAACCCTTCCCCCCAAATCAGAATCTAGTGAAGAAACTGTCCTTTGCTGGACTGACAGAATGGGGCGGGGGGTGTAGGGAGGTAGCATTTCAGAACCTACATCCACAAAACGAGAGGAAAAAGGAGTCTTTATAAAATGCATACTTATTAAAGATGATAAAAATTTGACTTTATAAAACATATACTATGTAACAATAGAATTTAAAACATGCTTATGAGTCAGTAGGACAAAATTAAAGAGTTGTCATTTTTTTAGATTAGCCAAAGAACATAACATAATCACATCTCAGTAGGGGTGCCTGCCTGGTTCAGTCAGTAGAGCAGGGGACTCTTGATCTCAGGATTGTGAGTTCAAGCCCCATGTTGGGCATAGAGATTACATTTGTTTGTTTCTTTGTTTGTTTGTTTTTTAAGATTTATTTATTTCAGAGAAAGAGAGAGGAGGGAAGGGGCAGAGGGAGAGGAAGACAGAAACTCAAGCAGACTCCACACTGAGCACGGAGCCTGATGCAGGGTTCGATCTCACAACCCTGAGATCACGACCTGAGCTGAAACCAAGAGTTGGACACTTAACTGACCCTGCCACCCAGGCGCCCCAAGATTACTTAAAAAAAGAAAGAGAGAGAGAGAGAGAGAGATCTATTCACCAGTAACAATTAGGGGGGAAAAAAGGTTTAAGGCTCTATGTACAAATCTGCAAATAATCTTCAAGGTCATTCTGCATAAAGTGGTAAACTTTTATTGGGGGGCATTAAATATTTGACAATACAGGGAGATATAACATGCCCATGATTGGAAAAGTCTAATGAGAAGCAGATTCTTCCAAATTCATTTGTAAACTCTGAACAATTCTGATCAGAATGCTACTTAGGCTTTCTTGGGGTGGGTGGGTGGCGACTTGTTGAAGTTTTGCCCAAAAATCACATAAAAGAATAATATGTAAGAAATTCTCAACTATTCTAAAAGGTATATGAAAATATTTTGAAAGCCATGAAGCAAGGGACTGGTCTGTCTGCCCTTTAGAAAAGATAAAAACGGGGGGTGCCTGGGTGGCTCAGTTGGTTGGGCGACTGCCTTTGGCTCAGGTCATGATCCTGGAGTCCCAGGATTGGGTCCCACATCGGGCTCCCTGCTCGGCAGGGAGTCTGCTTCTCCCTCTGACCCTCCTCCCTCTCATGCTCTCTGTCTCTCATTCTCTCTCTCTCAAATAAATAAATAAAATCTTAAAAAAAAAAAAAAGAAAAGATAAAAATGATCAAAGGTTGATAAATGGTGTGGGTTGATCAGGGCTAGAGGGTAGAGTATGGACCCGGGTAGCCTACTGGAGAGCAATCTAGAAGGATTTTTTTTTTTTAAGATTTTACTTTTAAGTAATCTCTATACCCAATGTGGGGCTCAAACTTACAACCCCAAGATCAAGAGTCACATGGTCTACCCACTGAGCCAGCCAGGAGCCCCTAAAAGGACTTTTTAAAATTAATTACATATTTAAAACACAACCAAGCAGCCGGGGTCCTGGAAATGGATAGGGAAGGAAATCTCCAAATGTTTTTGGAAATTGGGAGAGTTGTCTGTGGTGGGGAGGAAAATGAGACAGGATGGGCATAAAAACCAGTAACAGAGATGGAATCAGCCCTGCAGAATGTCAGCAGAGAGCAGGGTGTTTGGGGAGAAAACCACCCAGGGAGATGCACCCAGGAGCAGGGCCTGGGGAGAAGACCACCCAGGGAGATGCCCCTGGGTGTCTGAGCAATGCCCTAGCGCATCCTGCGGTTCCATGGAGGGTCTGGTGTCTAACTGAATGCAATGCAGTGTTAACCCCAGGCACCACTTGCTGTTACAGACAACACAAGAAATATTGCACCATAGTTCACTTACCTCACTCAGGTGACCTTCTTGGGGAGAGGGGTCCTGGAGGCAAGGAGAACCTAGGACGAAGTCCTTTGAGACCTCCTGACTCCGTGTTGGAAGCCAGCGGACGATGTGGGGTAGCCTGAACATGCACGTGGGGTGGCAGGCAAAAAGAGGGGTGTAAGCAGGAGGGGGAACCTTGGGTCTGGGCCAGTCCTGGTTGGAGCTCTGACCCCACTGCGTCATGGGGTCTAGTGCGCCCGATGGTGCCGGAATTCCTGGTTGGGTGGAGGGCTGCAGGGTGCAGAGCTCTGAGTGGGGAGCATCAAGGCAGCGGTGCATGGGGACCCACTCAACTAGTGGGGTTTGGAGAGGGCCTGAGGGTAGTGCATGGGGGCAAAGATACCCATCCCGGCGTAGAAGCCGGAAGACACCGCAGAAGAACCCAATTCCGAGGTCGGAATTGGGAAGAAGAAATCAAATGAGCCAAATGCCAATTGCACAAGCTCGGACCTCTCAACAAGCTCTAGGTTCCAGGGGCCAGGGAGAGGCCCGCAGTTGGTGCGTGTCGGGCAGGGGACCGGCCTTGAGGGTGGCAGGGGACTGAGGGGCTGGCAGACAGGGGTGGCGGAGGAGACGCGCGCGGACACGGCGAGGGGACGGTGAGGGGCATCGTGGGGTGTGTGTGTGGGGAAACACCGTGCAGCTGCTGGGAATGTTTGCATCACGACTGCCACCTGTCCCTGGGGTCGCAGGGGAGGTGTCGTCGGTGGGACGGGGTGGTGGCATAGCAGGCCTGCACTGGAAAAGCGCTCCCCTCGGCTGGCGACCGGACATCTGGGGCGTGGAGACGCACGAGGAGACCGTCGGGGCGGGGTGCGGAGACCGCCCCACGGACGCTGTGGGCCAAGGGGGCGTGCGTGGGGGGCGGGGATGGGCGGGAGCGGCGCTGGGGACTTGACGCAGCGCCAGGGCGCACGCACGTACGTGGTGAGTCTGGCGGGAGCCCGGCCTCCCCCGGACGCGGGTGCAGGCGGGGGTCGTGGAGCTGGGCCGCTGAGCGGGCCGTCGAGGAGGCTGGTGTCAGAGGCCTGTCGGGGGTGCTGAGGGCCTGGGGACCCCGGCCCTGCGGACGTCGGCGTGGAGACGCAAGGGCCCTGCTCTCTGGGTAAGGAGCCCTGCTTTGCGGGCGAGGCGCGCGGACCTCGGGGGTGTAGGGGCAGGCAGCAGAGACTGCGGTTAGCAGGTCTGTCCACCTTCTGCGCTCTGGCCCGGTCCTCCTGGCTTTGATGCCGCTGGCGTTCTTGCTCTGGCTCTTTTGTTCTTAGACCAAATCTGGGGAGGAGAGAGAACGTGTGAGTCAGGGTGAGTGAGTATGGAAAGGGTCCTCGGGGCCGCGCCCATGTTTCCCAGGACAGAAGCTGCCTTGCCCAAGAAGCGCAGAGCAGCCCCCACCTCTTCCTCTGGATCCCGCTAGGGGCCTGGTGTCCAACTCCTGCTGTTACTCAAGTTCCAGAAGGAAGGCAGGAGGAGGTAGGAGCCTCGGGGTGGTGCAGAGGCCCGCCGGGTCCCAGGGGTTCCTGGCGAGGCTGGCGTCGTGTTGGAAGGCTAGAAGCCACAGCTCTTTCCCCAAGGGGCTCTGTGGTTAGGGAAATTGGGTGGGTCTGGGCAGAAAGATCGTGCCTCGGAGATTAATGGAATGTGATTGGCGTAGGAGCCCTTTACGTTCTTCTGGTGGTGTTTCTGGACACCTATTTTTTTTTTTAAGATTTTATTTATTTATTTATTTGAGAGAGAGAATGAGATAGAGCATGAGAGGGGGGAGGGTCAGAGGGAGAAGCAGACTCCCCGCTGAGCAGGGAGCCCGATGTGGGACTCGATTCTGGGACTCCAGGATCATGACCTGAGCCGAAGGCAGTTGCTTAACCAACTGAGCCACCCAGGCGCCCTCTGGACACCTATTTTTATAGGAATAAAAATCTGGAGGACCTTGTCTCTGCAGACCTTAGTTACATGATTGTGCAGAATGAGTTTTAAAGATTTCTTTTTCTTATCTTTTTAAAAGATTTTATTTGAGAGAGGGAGAGAGAGAGAATTTGAGTGGATGGGGGAGGAGGAGAGGGAGAAGCGGATACCCTCTGAACAGGGAGCCTGACAATGCGGATTCAGACTTGGGGCTGGATCCCAGGACCTGGGATCATGACCTGAGCTGAAGGCAGACGCTTAACCGACTGAGCCATCCAGGTGCCCCTAAAGATTTCTTTAAATATTATTCAGTCATGAGAAAGAAGGAAATCCTGCCATTTGTGAAAACGTGGATAAACCTGGACGGCATTATGCTAAGTGAGACAAACCAGACAGAGAAAGACCTACTGTAAGACCTCACTTATACGTGGAGTCTGGAAATGTCCAACTCCTAGAACCAGCCAGTAGAATGGTGGTTGCAGAGTGGAGTGGGAAATGGGGGATGTTGGTCAAAGGATACAGACTTCTTCTAACTGTAAGATGAATGAGTTCTGGGGATGTAATGTACAGCATGGTGATGACAGTTAATACTGCTACATTGATCATATAACTGAAATCTGCAAAGAGAGTACATCCACATGGAAACTATGTGAGGTGGTGGACGGGTTAATTAGCTTGATAGTGGTGGCCATTTTTTTTTTTAAGAGTTTATTTATTTATTCATGAGACAGAGAGAGAGAGAGAGAGAAACAGAGGGAGAAGCAGGCTCCCAATGAGCAGGGAGCCCGATGCGGGACCCGATCCCAGGACCCTGGGATCATGACCTGAGCCAAAGGAAGATGCTTAACCATCTGAGCCACCTAGGCGCCCTGGTCATTTTTTTTTTTTTTAAGATTTTATTTATTTATTGGACAGAGAGAGACACAGCGAGAGAGGGAATACAAGCAGGGGGAATGGGAGAGGGAGAAGCAGGCTTCCCGCGGAGCAGGGAGCCCGATGCGGGGCTCGATCCCAGGACCCTGGGATCGTGACCTGAGCCGAAGGCAGATGCTTAATGACTGAGCCACCCAGGCGCCCTGGTCATTTCTTTTTTTATGGGGGAGAGGGAGAGAGGGAACCCCAGACAGAGGCGGGGCTTGATCTCACAACCCTGAGATCATGACCTGAGCTGAAACCAAGATGCTTAGCCTGCTGAGCCACCCAGGCTCCCCACTGTGATCATTTCACAGTGTGTACAAATATCAAACCATCATGCTGTACACCTTAAGTACATACAATTTAAATGTGTCAGTTGGACCTCCTTAAAGCTGGGGAAAAATACCGACAGTTCCTTAAGTTGGGAGTTGGATAGGTATGCAGTCTTACTCCTTAGCTGGTCTTAGATGAACCATGGCTATTGGCTGGGCTGTGCCCTCGCTGTCCTAGGAAGGAGGGAAACAGACCAGGGTAACTGAGTCGCCACACCAGATCCACCATCAGCCCTCCCTTCCTCCTGGGGCCAGAGACCAGGAGACCCTAGAACCCTAGGACGTGAAGTGTGCATTGTCCAACCAAACCCTGTTCACTTCAGCTCTAGCCCTTGTCTTTGCTCTGGGTGCCCTGCAGTAGTGTGGAGTCTTGCCCAAACCATGCAGCCTGTCTGCCTCCAATTCTAGTGGGAGAGAAGAGTACGAGCCAGCCATATGTAGGCACCATCCTTCCCACATCGCCGCACTTAAACTCTTGTAACAGATTTATAAACCAGCCACCGTTTCTGTTCCCAGTTTCCGATTAGGAAGTTGAGGCAGAGAAGTTAACATAACAAGATGAGGAAGGACAGTAAGAAATAAGAGATAACAAGATTCCTTCCCAATCTCATTTATACTTTGATAGATGCCCTTTCAGAAGATGTGTCCTCAACCCTTCTGGATAGGATAACTAACGCATCCTGATTTGCTGGGGGGGTGGGGGCGCTTCTTGGTTTTAGCAGAGAAAAGGGCTGCATTTGGAAAACCTCTTAGGCGCAAACAAACTAGGACAGTGGGTCACCCAGGTTCTAGACCACAGGCTGGCAGATTTTCTTCTTTCTTCTTGGCCTGTTGTGTGGCCAGTGAGTGAAGACCGGTTTTGCATTTTGTAGAGGTTTAGAGGAGGGTGAACAGGGAGGATGAGGGCAGGGGTGGGGGTGAGGTAGGAGTGGAGTTGAGGGTGGGGTCTGGGTGAGGGTTAAGGGAAGGGTGGAGGTGGTGATGAGGGCAGGGTGGGGACAGACTGGGGGATGAGGAGGAGGATGAGGAAGGGGACAAGAATATCGGACAGATTGCACATGGCAGAGAAAGCTTAAAATATTTCCCATCTGACTGGTTAGAGTTGGAGCCCCAGCTGAGGGGGGAACAGAGGAGAGAATGGAAGCCAGAGCAGCTCAGACTCACTGGAAGGATGGGAGGGCTTTCCTGCTGGGGTTGCCCTGGGAGCCACAGAACCGCCGTGATAGCCTTCGGACAGGGCAGGTGTCCTCGAGGACTGGATGGCATGCAAATGGCCTGTGGGACAGACGGGCTGTTGGCTTTTTAAGATTTTATTTATTTGACAGACAGCAAGAGAGGGAACACAAGCAAGGGGAATGGGAGAGGGAGAAGCAGGCTTCCCGCCGAGCAGGGAGCCCAATGCGGGGCTCGATCCCAAAACCCTGGGATCACGACCTGGGCTGAAGGCAGATGCCCCTTGTGACTCCTTTTAAGGGGCAGCAGGGACAGGGCCTGAGGAATCCAGCACCCACCGGTTCTTTGTCCTTGGATCAAGGTCACCTTCCTGAGCTTTAGTTCCTCTTGGTGTGGGGGTGTTAATAGGTGATTCTCATTGAGATCCACACTGTCCTTCTGTTGTCAGCCCAGAGTAAGCTGTTCCAAGTCGGTCCTCCCAGTGAGGATTATTATTCTCATTTATCAGCCGAGAAAGTTGGGTAAAGAGGGAAACCCTTCGTGAGGGGTGCTGGACTCAGATACAGGCACTGCTCTTGCCATGAGATCACTGGTCTGCTGGGAGCCTCGGGTACCCAGGCCCGAGTCCGCCAGCCCCCGGTTCACGGCCCACACCTACCCAGGCTTTTCTCCATCCATAATCCTCCCCAGTCCTGCTCACCCTGACAACTTGCTCTGTGAATTCCCCTCTCTCCAGCCACCCGATAAACCCAGTTCAAACACAGCAGTTGTTACAGGATTTTCTTGGTCACACCACTTCAAAGAATGAAGAGATAGACCAGACAACCAGACAGAGTGGTGGGCAGCAAAGCGATCGTACAGTCCTCCTAAAGACGGAGGGGACCGGGAGGGGTTATCACTAGAGGTTCTCAGTCTAGGGGTTTTTATGGGCATGTTGGCCGGCTGTTTTAATCTGATTAACCCTCCCTGTGCCTGTCATCCAATCAGATTTTTGTCATCTATCACGTGGGAAAGGGTGGAGGGCTCATGGGGTGGTAGAAAATCCTTTTAAGGGTGGTTTCCTCTTAGGGTGGGGCCCCGTGTCCCTGCCTGCCTGCCTTCCAGCTATCCTTCATCAGCAGGTGCGAGCGATCAGGGAGGTGAGGATGGGTCTGGAAATGGGGAGACAGTGCACATAGAATGGTAAGGAAGCTCCCTTAGGCGTCACTGTTTCTACCGAAAGGGGAGAGAGGAAGGGACGGTCCCGTGAGAAGAGAATTTGGGGCAATAGGAAAAACCTGGACAGAGCTTGGTATACTTGTGAAGCCAAGTGAAAACATGGGTGGCCCGTATTTTAACGGGAGCTTCTGAGCATTCCCAGTACCTGTTAGTGTGTCTACGTACACACACACACACTCAGAGCCCCCCTGCAGGTGAGACGTCCCGGAATCTGGTTTCAGAAGCTCTCCAGGTGATTCTCGTCATCAGGCAGTTTTGGGAAGACTGCATTAGAAGGTGGTAGAGGGGCGCCTGGGTGGCTCAGTTGTTAAGCGTCTGCCTTCAGCTCAGGTCATGATTCCAGGTCCTGGGATCGAGCCCCGCATCGGGCTCCCTGCTCCGCGGGAAGCCTGCTTCTCTCTCTCCCACTCCCCCTGCTTGTGTTCCCTCTCTCGCTGTGTCTCTCTCTGTCAAATAAGTAAATAAAATCTTTAAAAAAAAAAAAAAGTGGTAGAAAGGGATGGAGCAGGATTTGATGAAAAAAAAAGAGAAAGGCTCTCATTCTGAGGATGGTAGGAAACCATTCTCTCCTTCCTTTCTAGAATATTCCTTGAAAACTTTGTGACATTGTATTTCCTGTGTGAATTCTACGGCCTCATCAATTATTACTATTAGTGATAATTGATGAAAAGTTCTTACAAGCAGAAACTATCTAGGAATTGTGGAAGGAACGACTGAATCTGTCAGGGCATTTAAGCCCTGACACATATTACTTGCATACTGATTTAAACAACCAGCTTTGGCAGCCCTTTCCGCCCACAGGTCCTGTCCCCGCGCTTTAATAAAACCACCTTTTTGCACCAAAACGAAAAACAAACAAAACCAAAAACCCACACTAGCTTTAAGAAGTTGCTTTGGGGACCATCAGGGAAATCTGAAAATCACCTGGCATTAGGTTTACCAAGGGCTGTTTCTATTTTTTTAAACATTTCCATTTTTTTTAAAGATTTTATTTATTTATTTGACACAGAGAGACCGCGAGAGAGGGAACACAAGCAGGGGGAGAGGGAGAGGAGAAGCAGGGGGAGTGGCAGGGAGAGGGAGAAGCAGGTTCCCACTGAGCAGGGAGCCCCACGTGGGACTCGATCCCAGGACCCCGAGATCATGACCTGAGCCGAAGGCAGATGCTTAATGACTGAGCCACCCAGGTGCCCCTAATTTTTTTTTTTTTAAGTAAACTCTACACACAGCATGGGGCTCGAACTCATGACCCTGAGATCAAGAGTCACATTCTCTACTGACTGAGCCACCCAGGCGTCCCTACCAAGGGCTCTTTTTAATACTGTCCTCACTTTAACACGAATGAGTCTCACCAGTGAGATGGTGAGTGGAAGAAGCCACACACAGACACACATGAGTTCCTATGTGTGGTTCGGTTTTTTGCAAGTTCAGCCATAGGCAAAGCACACAATGAGTGGAGACGAACGGTGGCTCTTTCTGGGGTGATGGAGAGGACATCTGAGCACAGTTTATGCAAATGCCTACAACAGGGTAAGCAAATCCCCAGAGTGGAGACGGTCTCCTCCACTCATCACTTGCCAGGGGTTAGAAGGCAGGATGCAAGGCCCAGCGTCGGATCTCCCAAGTGTTCCCAGCCTTGGGGCTTTGAGAGGCGTCTGGCACTGAGCCCCCCAACCCCAGGGGTCCTAGTCTCGCACCCACCTGGTGGGCTCCAGCCTTAGCCCTCCCCTCCAGCTCACCAAAGGGACTTCCTCTGGGGATGTCTCTGATTCTTCTCAAGAGGTGCATCTCTCTGGACCCTTCAGGCGTGGGTGTGTCTCTTGACTTTGGACCCTCGTTTAAATACAGCCCTGGGTAAACTCGTGCCCACTTCTGGGGTCGGCTCTTCTTCCATGCCTGCAGTCTGGGCTTTGAAAACTCCTCAGGTGTTCCTTATCACATCAGCCCGTTTGGGCCACGCTGGGCTGGCAGGTGGTGGGAGGGGCTTAGATATAAGAAAGGACTCTTATCCGAAGGCACTAAAAAGCCACTCATTGCCTCCACCAATCTCCCTCTCCTCCTGTTTTTCTTTCAAAAACATTTCAAAAAACCTGCTTGGTGGCAGGCTCTGTTCTGCGAACTGGGGTAGGGCGGGACGCGGAAGGGAGCTCCTGCTCACAGTCAGCCTGCACTCTCGAGTGAGGTCCCAGGCAATCGGTGCGTACCTGTGCTCGAGGAACATATAAAAATCCGTGGGTTCCAAATGAAACTGAAAAAAAAAAAAAAATCAACCCGAAAAAGAATAATCAAACTCATTTTTCATCATTGGAATAAACAAGGATGTGGAGTTCTTCATTCTGACCAAGAAAGAATAAAGTTTTGGGGGCGCCTGGGTGGCTCAGTCAGTTGAGCGTCTGCCTCGGCTCAGGTCATGATCTCAGGGTCCTGGAATTGAGCCCCACGGGCTTCCTGCCCAGCGGGGAGCCTATTTCTCCCTCTCCCTCTGCCTCTCTCCCCGGCTTGTGCACTTGCTTTCTCTCTCTCTTAAATAAATCTTAAAAAGAAAAAAGGAAGAATTAAGTTTTTAACCTGTAGTTCTGAATGGATCCTACTTCTCCATCAGCTATCATTATTTGTGATAATGAGAAATGTCCCACAAGTAGAAGTATCTCCCTGCTGATTGTGGGAGGAGTGGCAGAATTATTTAACACCCCAATTATCTAATTATGGGTACCCTATGTGATTGGTGAGAGGCACATATTTGGCTTTTTCTGGTTGGTCCTATGGTGAAAGTGAGGGTAGGGGGCAAACATTAGGAAAGCTCTCCGTCATTGACCTGGTCCTGGTGGTTTGGGGCCCTTTTGGGCTGTTGGCTACAGAGGTTATGGGTCAGAGTTCTCTTCTCAGCTCTGTTCTGGCCCCTGCCCACTTGCATAGCCAGTCTGTCAGGCTATCCCCGAGCTTCTCAGCTGGCACTATGGACACTTTGGGTGGGGTAACTGTTTGTGGTGGGGGACCGACCTGTGAATTGTTGAGATGCTCAGCATCCTTTTGGATACATGCCAGAGGGTGCCGCTCCTTCCCCAGCAGGACAACCCAAAATGTCTCCTGCCAGATGTCACCCCACCCCTGGTTGGGAACCACTGTGTTAGACCAGGAGTCCTTATGTTAACCCTGTACTGTCCACAATATGTATGGACTTCATTTATAATGTGTAAGTGATGGAAGCCACACGGAAGGGTTCCTGCAGAATGATTCAGTCATGTGGAATTTCTGAACAGGCAAAAAATTCAAAGCAGCCGTTCCTTCTGGGGTGAGGGGGGTGCCACAGAGGGCTTAGGAGAGCATACCGTGGAAGAACACACACTGCGGGATGAGACACATGACGATGCATGCTGGAATGGTGGTCTCTGGCGGGAAGACAATGGGGGGGCGGGGAACTGTAACCCTCCTAAAGCCACATCTGCCCCAGGAGGGGAGCACACACTGTATTCTCTCTGACAAAATCTTGGGGGAAAAAAAAAAATAGAGGGAGAAGCTGAAAAAAAAAAAAAGTAATTGGAGGATTGGGGGAATGGAGATATTTGGGTGTCAGGACATAAAATGATGCCTGGGGAAGTGACCAAAAAAAAAAAGAAAGAAAAACTAGAAAGTAGAAAAATAAGCCAACTGCCCACTTACAGACATTGACTAAGTCTTTTTAGCTGAACAATGGTGAAGAAAAAACAAAATCAAGACAAAGAAGCAGGAAAACAAAAACTGTCCTTAGTAGTCTCATTGTATGTATTTATTGAGATATAATTTATTTATTTATTTATTTATTCATTTATTTTATATGACAGAGATAGACACAGCGAGAGAGGGAACACAAGCAGGGGGAGTGGAGGAGGGAGAAGCAGGCTTTCCGCTGAGCAGGGAGCCCGATGCCGGGCTCGACCCCAGGACCCCGGGATCATGACCTGAGCCGAAGGCAGACGCTTAACCGACTGAGCCACCCAGGCGCGCCCCCCCCCTTTTTTTCAAGATTTTATTTATTTATTTGGCAGAGATACAGCGAGAGAGGGAACACAAGCGGGGGAGTGGGAGAGGGAGAAGCAGGCTTCCTGCGGAGCAGGGAGCCCGATGCAGGGCTCAATCCCAGGACCCAGGGATCATGACCTGAGTGGAAGGCAGACGCTTAACCATCTGAGCCACCCAGGCGCCCCTATTGAGATATAATTTAAAAATTGTCTCCAGCTTGGCTGAGATACAAGTGTAAGGTGTATGATGTGTTGATTTGATACATTTATATATTGCAAAATGGTTACCGCCGGGCATTAGCTGACACTTCGTCCTGTCACGTGATTGTTTTTTTTTTGTGGTGTATGTTATACAATATTACAGTTCTGTGTCTTTGGATGAATTTATACACGCAGGTTCCTGCCATCCGAATTACAACATGAAACATGCCCATCGCAATAGTTTGTTGAGCGACTCTTGCCACTCAATTCCACCCCACAGGCTCTTGTGGGTCTTCTTTTGTTTTCGTGAAGCCCGTTTCTGAAATGCCTCCATGTTGCATAGATCCCGACTCTGTCTCTCGTCTGGAATCATTGCAAATCGTTACAGTAGGTGACCTTTTGTGTCTGGCTTTGCTCACTAAGTTCTTGGTGGAGATGAAGAACCCAAAGAATTAGCAGTGAAGCTTGTGGAAAGAATTTGGGATTCCGTAATGGGACATAGGGAGTAGATGTTAGGATCTCGGCAGCAGCCGAAATGGACTATTTTGTGGCCAAAAGAATGGTCTGGGAGAGCCTTAAAATTGGAGCATATGCTGAGTTGGAAGGAAGGTATGGGGTGGTCTGTATAAACTAGGGAAGCAGGGTGGGCACCATCGGGGGCTCCTGGAGCGGCATCCGTGTGTCTCTTGGAAGAGCTGGTCTTGACTTCCACCCCAGCTAACTGCTGTTTGGCTTTCTTGACTTTTGCTCTGTGGTTCTTGAACCAAACCTAAGGAGACAAGAGGAGCAGTGGGTTGATGAACGCAAATGAGGCTCCAGATGTTTACCGTGGATACTGCTCGGTGAGAACAGTTAGCTCCACTTTTCTGCCACTTAGATCCTGTTGCTGGAAACTCTCCCAGCCTATGCCCAGGAGGGAGTGGAAATGAGGGGTGGTGGGGACAGAGAGTGAGGCAGGGATCAGAACCCCCAGAGCAGGAGAGACTTACTTAGGCTCATGGCCGGATCGGATCTGCAACTGTGATTTTGTATGGCCCGTGAACTAGGAACAGGTTTTTTGGTTGTTTTTTTCCCCCCAAAGTTTTTATTTATTAAAGTGATGTCTACACCTACCCAGTGGGGCTCGAACTCATGACCCTGAGATCAAGAGTCATGTGCTCTTCTGACAGAGCCAGCCAGGCGCCCCAAAGGACAGGTTTTACATTTTTAAGTGGTTGAGGGGAAAAAATAAAACCCGTAAGAATATTTGGGACATGTGCAAGTTATATGAACTTCAAATGTGTGTCCATCAAATTTTATAGGGATGCAGCAGGTACACCCATTTCTTTGCATATGGTTAATGGCTGCTTTCAGGCTATCCCTGCAGAGTTGAATAATTTTTGGCGGAGACCATATGGCCCACAAAGCCTAAAATATTTACTGCCTGGCCCTTTACAGGACAAGTTTTCTGATCCTTGCTCTCGGGGTCGGGGAGAGGGTTTTAGGGTAAGAGTCTGGGTCTTTGGAGTCTTGGAAACTGGAGTGGTATGAAGCTTCAGGAATTGTCCCAGGGTCTCTGAGCATAGGGTCTTCTGGGGAGGTGGCATGGCAGGGTGGGGCTTTGATTTTCCAACCTGCAGTACGGTGGGATGTATCTCCAGTTTCGAAGCCATTTCTTTCTGAAGGCTGGGAGCGGGGTATGGGTTCTTGCTGAATAAGAATTCTAAATCTGCCAGTTGTTTCTCAGTGAACATGGTTCGTTTCCTTTGTGAATGTTTCTGATCCTTTCCTGGGAAGGAGAGAAGGGCACAGATGAGGTGCTAAGAGAGTTCCATCCTCAAAAACCGGAACTTGCCTCCCTCTCCACAGAGGTCAAGCTTGGCCGTCAAGTGATGAAGATACCGAGATACTCAGGCATGGCCTGGATGACTTTCCTGCCAGGTTTCCTAAGCCTCACTTTGTTGCTCCCCCATCTGTTCAGCATAGAAAAGGGTTACGTATTTATTTATTTAAGGTATTTAAAAGATTTTAAGTAATCTCTATATCCAACCTGGGGCTTGAACTTAAAACCCTGAGATCAAGAGTCGCAGGGTCTGCCGACTAAACCAGCCAAGTGCCACGGGACAGGGTTATTTAAATAAGGACCCCTTGTGTGTCCACTCTTAGATTCTGTGTGTGTGTGTCTGTGTGTGTGTGTGTGTGTGTGGTGGGGAGAGGGGTATAAGGGAAATCTCTGTACCTTATGCTCAGTTTTGCTGTGAAACTAAAACTGCTCCAAAAATAGTCCATTAATAGTAATAAATCGTTGCTGTCATGGATATCATTTAGTGAAGACCTACATACACAAACCAAAAGTGTTAAAGTACACAGTACATTATTTAGCGCTAAGTACTGTATAGAGAAAAACATTAGGGACAGGGGATAAGGAATTTGGGTAAGGGGGTTTTAGTTTTAATGACCTATGAGTGAAGGTCTTTCTGGAGGAGGTGAGGGAGTGAGCCATGTGCTCATCTGCAGGAAGGGAAATGCAGAATCCCTGAGGAACAATAAAGAGATGAATTATTATTGCATAGGGGAGGAGCATTTCCATCCAGCATGGTACCCGACTTGGTCTGGGTTGATGGCTGCTTTCAGGCTATCCCTGCAGAGTTGAATAATTTTTGGCGGAGACCATATGGCCCACAAAGCCTAAAATATTTACTGCCTGGCCCTTTACAGGAAAAGTTTTCTGATCCTTGCTCTCGGGGTCGGGGAGAGGGTTTTAGAGTAGGAGTCTGGGTAAGAGTACAGGAAACGCCATGAGATGTTGCTTCTGAGCTTATAAAAGTCTCTGTGCCTTCTGTCTTGGACACTTTCCCTCTTTTGGATCACTTGCTTCAGGGGAAACCATATTGATTGACCATCCCTATGGCAAGGCCCTCTTGGCAAGGACCTGAGGTCTAAAGTCAGTGAGGAACCGACGCCCCTAGCCAACAACTTTGTGAATGAGCCATCTTGGAAGTAGATCGATCGTCTGGGCTCAGTTCAGCCTTAGCTGACTGCATTCCTTGTTGACGGCTTGTTGGCAACCACATGAGACTCTGAACTGAACCCCACCATTTATTTTTAATGATTTTATTGAGATACAGTTGACTATTAATAAACTCCATATTTAAAGTATGCAATCTCAGTACATTTTGTTATGTGTTTATTGACACTCTCAATAAGTCATCTCCACAATCAAGACAATGCATATACCCATCTATCCTGTTTCCTCTCATCCTTTTCAAAGTCATCCACCTGATTTTCTCAGGTCAATGTGGCCTTGACTCCCTACCAGTTAAGGACAATAAGGAAAGATAAAGAAATAAAGAACAGGAAAAAGGAAAAGATGAATATAGGCCAATTTCACTTAGGAACATAGTTTCAAAAGTCCTTGACCTATGTGAATTGAACCCAACATTGTTTTAAAATAAATATATCAAGAGCAAGTAAGTTTTATCTCAGAAGGGAAAGGATATTTAATATCAGAAAGAAAAATATCAGAAAATTCGCCATGTTAATAAATTAAGGCATAAAAATAATATAATTATGATCAGTGCAAAATATTTCTCTGTGAAGATTCACCACCTGTTTATGATTTTAAAAAGCAAAATTGGACAAAATGTAGGAAACTGTTTTCAGATGTGCAGGGCTGTGATCCCTGAGATAAGGGAAATTTTATGAAAATCTTATGAGCCAGCTTGATTATTTATATTTATAGGTCACTACGTCCAGCAATGGCAGAAGTTGTATTCTTTCCAGTGCATATGGTTCATTCATCTGGACAGAGTGTATGCTGTGCCGCAAATCAAGTCTCAGGACATTTTAAATGATTTAAATCATCCAAAATATGTTCTCTGAAAATAGTGGAGTTGGGATAGAAATATGTAACAAAATAACATCTCTCCCCCAGTGTCTGGAGATAAAACACATTTCTGAATCAAACATGCGACAAAGAAGAAATCAAATGGTGTTGGATCAACTGGATATCCATATGGGAAAAAACATGAACCTCAACCTCATCTTGAGCCATATGCAAAAATGAATTCCAGGTAGATTTCAGACACAAATATAAAGTCTAACTCTAAAACTTCTGGGAGAAAACTTCAGAGAAAACTTTGGGTCAGGCAAAGCTGTCAAGAACACAAAGCATAAAAGTAAAAATGGATGAACTGGGTTTATCAAAAATAAAACGTTTGTTCTTCAAAAGACTGCCTTAAGGAAACGGAGAGCGCATAATGGAAGAAAATACTCATAACAGGTGTATCGCACAAATTTGTGTATAGAATATTCAAGTAATCCTATGACCTCACAATTCTACTCCTAGATACACACCTACTTACGTAAGAGAAGTAAAAAAACCCATAGAAGGCTTATATATGAATGTTCCCAGCAGTTTTATTCATAGTAGCCCAAAATTTGGGGGAAAAAAATCCCATATTCATCAGGAAGTAATGGCTAGCCAAATTGTTTTTTTTTTTTTTTTTAAGATTTTATTTATTTATTTGAGAGAGAGAGAATGAGAGACAGAGAGCAGGAGAGGGAGGAGGGTCAGAGGGAGAAGCAGACTCCCCGCTGAGCAGGGAGCCTGATGCGGGACTCGATCCCGGGACTCCAGGATCGTGACCTGAGCCAAAGGCAGTCGCTTAACCAACTGAGCCACCCAGGCGCCCCTAGCCAAATTGTTTTATTCCTATAATGGAATAGCACTCACCTATTAAAAAAAGCTACTGCTACATACAACACAAATGTATCCCCAAAACATGCTGAGCCAAAGAAGGCAGGTACAAAAGAGCATATACTCTACATACTGATTTACATGCAATCCTAGGCCGGCAAAAGTAATAATCTGTAGGGGCAAGAAAGCAGATCAGATAGTGCCTGGGGCTAGTGGTAGAGATGTGTTGTGTGTTGGGATAGGGGTGGGGAATGATGACCACACTGGGATGTGAACTTTTTTAGGGTGATGGAGATGTTCTGTGTTTCCACTGGGATGGTGATTCATAGGCATACACATTTTTCAAAACTTACTCAAGTGAACACTTAAAATGGGTAGACTCTATTATAAATCACACATCAATAGAGTTGGGTTTTTTTTAACCTGGAAAAGAAAATCTTAACAAATCAAGGAGTAAAACGTCTTGCTACACTTTGAAAGTTATATACCAAATCCCTCTGGCAAACATTATATACCTAATGGAAAAAACATGCGCATTTCTTTTTAGCGTCAGGAGCATGAAAGAGGTATTTATAAGCATCCTGACAGTGTAATGTAGTTCCACTAGAAGGAGAGGAAAAATGTATTAAGATCAGAAGGGAAGAGATAAAATGGATCTTTGTAGGTAATATGATTATTTACTAAAAAATCCATCAGAATCAACAGGTGGGCTAACTGTTGAAGAGTTAAGCAATTTTGCTAGTTAGAACACCTACAACATTTCTCCGTACAAACCATGTTCAACTTGAAATAAAAGTGAAGAAGAAAAAACGACATTCACAAAAGCAACCCCAAACTCCAAGATATCTAAGGATGCAATTAACCAAGAGGACATAAGACCCCAGGGGCCTGAGTGAGAAAGTCACAGCTTAAAACCGTTCGAGGACATTTTTTTGGATACTATCTTTATGACCTCTGACTAGGGAAGGATTTCGAAATATGACACAACATGAGCAAACCATGAAAGAAAAAAGGATACATTTGACTACCTTATAATTAGGAAATTCTATTCAAAGTTTCCTTAAGGGAGTGAATCAAACCAGGAAGATCTTTGTAATGAGTAGAACTAGCAAAACTATCTTAGCTGTGGTCTTGTGAGTGAAACCAGACTCGTGAATCTGTGAGAAAAAGGTAAGAGGTTCCTCAAAAAATTAAAAATAGAACTGCCATATGATCTAGCTGTTGCACTTCTGCGAATATATCTGAGGGAAACAAACGCTACGTCAAAAAGAAGTCTGCACCCCTGTGTTCACTGCAGCCTTACTCACAATGGCCAAGACATGGAAACAACCTGTCTGTCGACAGCTACATGGTTACAGAAAGTATATGAATATAAATATTTATATACATTTCTCAATGGAATGGAGTCTTCATCCAAGAGAAAGAAGGAAATCCCACCATTTGCAACAACATGGATGGATCTTGAGGGCATTATGCTAAGTGAAATAAATCAGAAAGACAAATACTGTATGGTACCACTTATACGTGGGATCTAAAAAAGCTGAACTTGTAGAAACAGAATGGTGGTTCCCAGGCACAGGGGGTGTTGGGTGGGTTGGGAAGACCCTCTTATAGGGTACAAAGTTGTAACTAATAGATAAGTAAGTCCTGGAGATCAAATGCCCAGTACAGTGATTACAGTCAACAGTACTCTAGTATAAACTGCAAAATTGCTAAGTGACTAGATCTGAAATGTTCTCACCACAAAAAGAAAAGGGTAATTATGTGTTGTGATAGAGGTGTTAGCTAAGAGGTGGTGGTCATCATATCAAACGTATAAACGTATCAAATCAGTGCATTGTACACCTTACACAGTGTTATATGCCCATTATTTCATTCATCAAAAACAAACAAATCCAAAGCCTCACTGCATACCAGGCACTTTTCTAAGTGCTTTGTGAATATTAACTGACTCAATTCTCGTCGTTCCCCATGTGGTTGGTACAGATGTGGAAACTGAGGCACCGGGAGACTAAGTGATGGGTTTGAGGCTGTGCTATGCTCCGTCTCTCGAGAACCAGCGGCCAACACATACTTACTAGTGTAGTTTATTGAATTGGGCTCCGGTGTTTATGACGGAGAGCCCTAGCGTTCCTGTTTACCGCTGTGTGGGGCTTTGGCGCAAGCATATCATCTCCCTCAACGTTCTCTGTAAAATTGAGACTTTTGGCTGTAACCGCTTTATTATTTTAAAAATATTTTATTTGTGGGCGCCTGGGTGGCTCAGTCGTTAAGCGTCTGCCTTCAGCTCGGGTCATGATCCCAGGGTCCTGGGATCGAGCCCCGCATCGGGCTCCCTGCTCTGCGGGAAGCCTGCTTCTCCCTCTCCCACCCCGCCTGCTTGTGTTCCCTCTCTCGCTGTGTCTCTCTCTGTCAAATAAATAAATAAAATCTTTAAAAATATTTTATTTGTAAGTAATCTCTACACCCAACGTGGGGCTGGAACTCACGACCCTGAGATCCAGAGTCATATATGCTCCACCACCGACTGAGCCAGCCAGGCACCCCTGGTTGTAACCACTTTAAAAGATTTTCATGGTTGGTTGTGCCTGAAAGTGGTTTAGCACAAGCTCGGGGAATCAAGTAAATGCTTGGTGGAATGAGGAGATTTCCAGAAATCTTAACCAGACTGCTTGGTTAAGCCTCCATTCTTTGACTTAATCGTCCCAGTAGGGATCAGAGGCCCCATTTCCGAAGGATCAGCGGAAATGTGAGACAGCTAACAAGGGGAAGATTTGCAATTCAAAGACAGAATTGGGTTTCCCTCTACTGGGTTTGCCTTGGAGGACAGCCTCATCTCTACTACCCGCGTCAGCTGCTCTCCACGCCTTCACATAATGTCCTTCAGTTCCCATCCCTCGGCTTACCTTTAGGAAGGTCCCCTGCGCCTGCCATCCCATCTAGCTGGGTCCCCATGCTCTGGTCCTGTGTCAAGAGCTGGCAAAGGTGGCATGGAGACTTAAATATATTCCTCAGCAGCCAGCCACACCCCAGTCCCACCCCCTCCGCCTTTCCCCCCCACCCCAATCCATTAATCTGATCCCTGGGTCCTCAAGCCCCTGGTTGTCTGCTCTTTGTCTGCTGTGAAGTCCACACCCAGCAGCGTCATCGTCACCTGGGAGCTTGCTCAATGCAGAATCTTCGCCTATTGGTCAAAGGGTGCGAACTTCCCGTTAGAAGATGAACAAGTTCTGGTAATCTAAGGTACAGCATGGTGACTAGAGCTAAAAATGCTGTATTATAGACTTGATAGTTGCTGAGTGAGTAGATCTTAAATGTTCCCACCACAAAAAAAGAAATGGTAAGTATGTGACAGGATGGAGGGCTTAGCTACTATCGATGGCTAAGGGGTCATGTTGCAACTTTTCGAAACTTGTACACGGGTTAGAGCACATCTCAATGAAACCAGAAACAAAGGCAGATTTTGCAGAGCTGCCAAGTCTGAGTCTGCTGTTCCCAAGAGCCCGGGTGATTTGAGTGCACCGTAGAGACTGAGGAGCATCGCGGTGCCTCAGATCAGTGCCTCTGAGCAGGAGGGAGCTCAGGATCACCCAGAGCCCTTGCTGAAACACAGGTTGCTGGGGCCTGAGGATTATGTTACCTAAGGAGCTCCCAGGTGATGGTGCCCGGTGATGGGGACTGGTTAGGTCCCAGGTGATGGTGCCCGGTGATGGGGACTGGTTAGGTCCCAGGTGATGGTGCCCGGTGATGGGGACTGGTTAGGTCCCAGGTGCTGGTGCTCGGTGATGGGGACTGGTTAGGTGGCTGTCAGTAACAGAGTCACTCTGGTAGCATGCGGAATGGTTAGGATATGCCTGCCATTGTTCTAAGCACCTACATGTTCGAATTTATTTAATCCACTTAATCTCATTTTACAGATGAGGAAACCGATAAAAAAGGAAATTTAATTGACTTGGCCAGTGTCCCATAACCAGTAAGTGGCAGAGGTGGTATTTTTCCCAGGCCATCTTGCTCTGGTTACCCTGCTTTATTTTTTATTTTTTATTTTTTTAAATATTTTTATTTATTTATTGGACAGAGAGAGACTCAGTGAGAGAGGGAACACAAGCAGAGGGAGTGGGAGAGGGAGAAGCAGGCTTCCCGCAGAGCAGGGAGCCCGATGCGGGGCTCGATCCCATGAGTCCGGGATCCTGACATGAGCCAAAGGCAGATGCTTAACGACTGAGCCACCCAGGCGCCCCTGGTTACCCTGCTTTAGCCAGTGAAGTGCTATTGCTCCTAAATCGAGTTGGGGGAGCCGAGGGGACCCACAAGTAAGCAAAGAACAGTGATTTAACACGGATAATTGCATAGAAAGAAACATGCTAAAATGAAGGGGCTAACGATGCGTTAGAAATAGTGCTTCTCGCTGTGAACTGTGTAAGACTGATGAATCACAGACCTGTCCCCTGATACAAATAATATATGTTAATAAAAAAGTAAATAAAAAAAGAAATAGCGCTTCTAGTAAGCCTACTTATAACTAGATTTCTGCCTCCCTTGTGTCTTGGGTTTTGTGTTTTGGGCCAGAAAGCATCCAGCCAATTCACCTATCCTCTCAAAAAAAAAAAAAAAAGATAATCGCATAATGAGACATGATGATCAGACAATGAGAAATAATCACATCAGCATCATTATCATCAGATAATCAGCCTCATCTCCTGTTAACCGGATTACCAAATAATGTATCTGAGAGGCAGTGAATACCTCTTTAGTGGTGAATGAGACACACTGAGCCATAGTTTATAAGCCATAATTTTTCATCTTCTGGTAGTGTCAAACCAATTTTATTTTATTTATTTATTTATTTTTTAAAGATTTTATTTATCTGAGAGAGAGAGAGACAGCGAGAGCGGGAACACAAGCAGGGGGAGTGGGAGAGGGAGAAGCAGGCTTCCCGCAGAGCAGGGAGTCCGATGCGCGGCTCGATCCCAGGACCCTGAGATCATGACCTGAGCTGAAGGCAGACGCTCAACCTACTGAGCCACCTAGGCGCCCTCAAACCGATTTTAAAAGAGCCACCATTCTGCTTTGTTTTTCTGGATTTACGTATTGGGGATATTTCGCATAAATGGGATCATACGCCATGTGACCTCTTGTGTCCCAGCTTTCACTGAGCATACTGTTTTCAAGGGGGATCCTTCATTCCTTTTTGTGGCTGAATTATACTACTCCATTGCACAGATCTACCAAATTTGTTTCTTTTTTTTTTTTTTGAAGATTTTATTTATTTATTTATTTATTTATTTATTTATTTATTGGTGAGCGAGAGAGAAACAGCATGAGAGGGGGAGGGTCAGAGGGAGAAGCAGGCTCCCTGCTGAGCCGGGAGCCCGATGTGGGACTCGATCCCAGGATTCCAGGATCATGACCTGAGCCGAAGGCAGTCGCTCAACCGACTGAGCCACCCAGGCGCCCCCCAAATTTGTTTCTTTATTCATCTGTTGATGGATGGGCTGGGGCCAGAGGGAATGGGCAGGAACTGCTTAATGAGCACAGGGATTATTTTGGGGTCGTGAAAGCATTTTGAAACTAGGTACAGATGGTTGCACTAAATGCTGCTAATTGTGGACTTTAAAATGGTTAACTTGGTGGCTCAATTAAATGTCTGCCTTCGGCTCAGGTCATGATCCCCGGGTCCTGGGATCGAGTCCCCAGTCGGGGCTCCCTGCTCAGAGGGGAGTCTGCGTGTCCTTCTTCCTCTGCCCTCCCCCCTCCACCTCGTGCTCTCTTTCAAATAAATAAATAAAATCTTTAAAATAAAATGTTTAATTTTACTTAAGTGCAGTTCACCTCAATAAAAAAAAGCCACTAAGAAAGTCACATAGGGGTGCCTGGCTGGCTCAGTTGGAGGAGTGTGCAGCTCGATCTCGGGGTCGTGAGTTTGAGCCCCATGTCAGGTGTAGAGATTACTTAAATAAATAAAACTTTAAAAAAAAAGTGTCACACAAAGTCCAGTTATCGGAGTTGCAAAAGTTTGCTTTCCCTCAAGTGGCTACCATCAGTCCATTCAAAGCGGCTAAACCCATAGCTTGCTTGTTTCTGTCTTTGGAGACAATTTCTCCCCCTTTCTTGGGAAAGGAGCAGCTGTTCTAGGTTGGCCTCAGGAGGACCTAAATGCTACAGAAAACTTGCTTTTATTTTATTTTTTAAAGGAAAGGGGCACCTGACTGGCTCAGTCAGAAGAGCATGCAGCTCTTGATCTCAGGGTGGTGAATTTGAGCCCCACGTTGGCTGCAGAGATTACTAAAAAAAAAAAAAACTATAAAAAAAAAAGACAGAAGGAAGATAATCTTTATATTCCAAGCCTTTCTTGAAGTAGCTCACTCCTCTTTTCAGAGGTTTCCCTGCACTTATTTATTTCACTTCATATTTTATATTCTATTTATTGTCTTTTAAATTTTGTTTTATCTTGAATTTAATATTTTATTTATTATATTTTAAAGAATTTCACTTGTATTTTAGTTTCATATGTGATTTATTTACGTGGCCTGGGAACCGTGTACTTTATTGATAGCAGTGACAAGGTGGCAAACCCTAAGCCCCTCCCCAGCTCCAGGGTGTCTGGGATGGAAACTGAAGGATCGAGATTCTCTGTGTGTTGGGGGATTGAACTGGGGCAAGGACTTTCCAGCAGCCGAGGGCCCCTGTCTTCCTTTTGAGCTCTTGCTAGGGCCCGTGGTCTGGGGCTCTTACGCCTTGGGGGCCACACTGTACTCAAATTTGTTGTCGTACCAGGAAATGCATGAGCTTAACAGGTGCCAGACCCCACAGCAGAGGTGGAAGAGTGGGTGTCCCTTTTAAAGACGCAGGAGACAAGCTGGTCCTCCGTGTAACCCAGGATGCCCCTGAGGGGGCTCGCCGGTCCTGACTCCACCACCTTCTGGATGTCTTCACGTTGAACAGCTTTCTTCAGACGGCAGGTCAGATCCAGGACCCACGACGGCTGGCCATGAACGAGCTTCGCGTTCAGCTCAGGGGTGACCTTGCCAACAGTCTTGGCAGTGCTGGCAGAAGCAGGGAGGATATTCTGGGAAGCCCTTTGCTCATCGGGCACCACAGCTTCCCAGAGGGGCCCTCCGTGGTCTTCTGGGTGGCAGCAATGGCACAGACTGTGGTCATGAGTCCCTCCGTGATGCCAGAGTCGTCATGGGTGACCTTGGCCTGGGGGGCCAAATCGGTGGTGGTGCAGGAGGCATTGCTGACGGTCTTCAGGGGGCTGTCCTACTTCTCATGGTGCATGACCATCACAAACATGGGGCATCAGCAGATGGGGCAGAGAGGATGACCCTCTTGGCTCCACACTTCAAGCGAGCCCCAGCCTTCTCCAGGGCAGTGAGGACTCTGGCCGGCTCCACAATTTGTTTGGCACCAGATTCACCCCGTGTGATGCTCTCGATCCTGGAAGATGGAGATGGGCTTTTCACTGATGACAAGCCTTGATTGTGCCGTTGAGCAGGCCATGGGTGGAATCATACTGCAACGTGTAGCCCATGTGGTTGAGGTCAATGAAGGGGTCATTGATGGCGACGGTGTCCACCTTGCCAGAGTTAAAGGCAGAGCTGGTGGCCAGACGCCCAATATGGCCAAATCTGTTCACTCTGACCGTCACCGTTGTGCGAAAGTCATGCATCTCAGAGATGGTCACCGGCACCTCACAAGAAGACTTGGTGGCCTGCCAAATGGGAGGAGCAAAGGCCTAAATTTTTCAAATTAAATGGTTTCAGGGCGCCTGGGTGGCTCAGTCGGTTGGGCGGCTGCCTTCGGCTCAGGTCATGAGCCCGGAGTCCCGGGATCGAGTCCCGCATCGGGCTCCCTGCTCGGCAGGGAGTCTGCTTCTCCCTCTGACCCTCCCCCCTCTCATGTGCTCTCTCTCATTCTCTCTCTCAAATAAATAAATAAATCTTAAAAAAAAAA